>NW_027208399.1:0-12585 GCF_964237555.1 Oryctolagus cuniculus | reverse complement strand
AAAAGATATTCCATGCTAATGGAAAGCAAAAATGAGCAGGGGATAGCCATCCAACTAATATCAGTCAAAAAGACACTTTACTGCAAATGCAAAAACTGTTAGATAAAGAAAGGCATTATTTAATGATTGAGGGATCAATTCAACAGGAAGATGTGACTATAATAAATGTATATGCCTCCAGTGCCAGCGTGCCTGGCTATTTAAAGCAAATAATGGATCTAAAAGGAGACATAGACTCTAATACAGTAGTGTTGGAGAACTTCAAAAACCTCACTTTCATTAATGGACAGATCAACTAAACAGAAAATCAACAAGAGAGGCAACAGACTTAATCTGCACTATGCACCAAATGGATTTAACTGATGTCTACAGAATTTTTCATCCCATAGTTGAAAAATATAAAATCTTTTCATAACTGCCTGGAACCTTCTCTCAGACAGACCATATACCAGGCCATAAAACAAGTCTCAGTAAGTTAAAAAAAAAAAAATGAAATCTACACTTTTTCTAACCACAATGGAATTAAGCTGGAAATTAACAACCTAAGAATCTCTAGAAAATAAGCAAACACATGGAGACTGAACAACATGCTCCTGAATGAACAGTGAATCATAGAAGAAATCAAAAGTGAAATAAAAAAATTCATGGAAATGAATGAAGATGACAATACAACATATCAAAACATATGGATAAAACAAAAAACAATATTAAGAGTGAAATTTATAGAAATTGGTGCTTACATCAAGAAATTGAAAAGACACAAGATACATGAACTGTTAATGTGTCTCAAGTACTTACAAAAACAACAAACCACACTAAAAATTAGTAAGAGGACAGAAATAATTAAAATTAGAGAAGAAATAAACAAAATTGAGTAGAGAAAAAATAAAATTGAAATTAAAAAAATACAAAAGATCATTGAAATGAATTGCTAGTTTTTAAAAAAGTAAAATTGCCCCAACCAAAAATAACAAAGAGGGAGAAGACCCAAATTAATAAAATCAGATGAAAAAGGGAATGTAACAGATACCACACAAATAAAAGAATCATCAAGAATTACAAGAGCTATATGCCAACAAATTGAAAATCCGAAAGAAATGGATAGCTTCCTGGACACATACAATCTACAAAAATTGAATCATGAAGACACAGAAAACCTAAACAGACCAATAACCAAGACAAAGATCAAATCAGTATTAAAGGCCCTCCCAGGAGATGTACAGTTCAGCACACGTTCCCACAGACTTATGCCTAAGGGTAAAGCTAAAAACTTGCCATGGGACTCCAAATCCCATTAAGTTGGCATGTGCTAATACCATCTTACTAGTTAAAATGATAATTTTAAGTGCATAACTGATCATAAACATAGGAATAAGTATCCAAAGGATCACATAAATAAGATCAAGTGTCTGCTAATAACAATATATAGAATTAAAAAGCAGAGTATAATCCAACATGGGAAGCAGGCCACGCAGCAGACTTATAGAATGCAAAAACCCTAAACAGAACTCTGGCCTCAATCAGCACTTAAGGCATTCAGATCTGGCTAAAAAGCCCATAAGTTTCTCAGGCATGGAAAGCCAAGACACTATGGCAAAAAATGGACTACATGAAAGATTGCTGTGAGTGAGATCCCAGTGGAAACAAAGGAGCCATCAAAGAAAGAGGTACCTTTCTCTGAAGGGAGGAGAGAACTTCCACGTTGCTTAAGGCCCTGTCTAAATAATGACAAAGTTTGTGGACTCAAAAGTCTTCCATAGCCTTGGCAGCTTATGACAAGAGCCTTGGGTGATCACTGATGTCATAAATAAGTGTGTCATAAATAAGCTGTGTCAAACACTGGAGTCACTGTGCACTTTCTCCCTATGTAGGTCTTCTGCCTTAAGGAGTTGTACTATGAGAATTAATGGTAAACTTGTCTTCAAATAGTGTGTATTTGTGTGTCTGTGTGGGTTCAAACTGTTGAAATCTTTACTTAGTATAGAGTTGATGTTCTGTAAATAAAGATTATTCAAAAATGAATCTTAATGAAGAATGGGATGGGAGAGGGAGTAAGAGGTGAGACAGAAATAGGGGTGGGAGGGTGGGTATGGGGGGAAGAAATGCTATATGCTAAAAACTGTACCTATGAAATTTATATTTATTAAATAAAAGATTTCTAAAAAATATACATAGTAAGAACTCAAAAAAGTGTTATATTGTTTGCTATTGTAGGAAAGCTGGTAAAGACACTGCTGCTTAAATATTAGGCATGTGGGGGCCAGCACCCTGGCTCACTTGGTTAATCCTCCATCTGCAGCGCCGGCATCCCATATGGGCACCTGGTTCTAGTCCCAGTTGCTTCTCTTCCAGTCCAGCTCTCTCTGTGCCATGGGAAGGCAGTGGAGGATGGCCCAAGTCCTTGGGCCCTTGCACCCACATGAGAGACCAGGAATTAGCTCCTGGCTCCTGGCTTTGGATTGGTGCAGCGCTGGCCATGGCAGCCATTTGAGGAGTGAACCAACAGAAGGAAGACCTTTCTCTCTGTCTCTCTCTTACTGTCTATAACTCTGTCAAATAAATTTAAAAAAAAATTAGGCATGTGAACCCTAAGATGAAAATTGAAAGTAAAATGCTATAGATGTAGCCAATAGGTCATTATTTATTTGCATTCTTGATAGAATGTTTTTAATATGAAAAGGTAGGTTCATGATGTAGTCAAGGCTATCCTCCAGGAATGATGAGTGTGAATGAAAAATGCTGAATGTGTATAGATATACATCTCCATCTAAAAATTTACCTGAATAAACACAAACTTATTGTAATATCCCTAGACCACCAGATGTATTAAGAAAATTAAAGAATCTTAATGGATTAGATTATCAAAGATCAGAAATACAATTAAGGGAAAAGGCTGTAAAAGATTTATTAAGACCCAATAATGTGTGTATATTGTGACTGAGAAATTAATATTCATTATTTAGACATATTGTATAAACTTTTGATGATACATTTAAATTACAACATAAATTCATGTCCATGATCCTCAGTGATTCACCTCCAGTTTAACTGATTACTTGCTTTGTACCACTGTATATAAACTTTCCCTTAAATAAAAAAAGGCCATCCCAACAAAGAAAAGCCCAGGACTGGATGGCTTCACTGCTGAATTCTACCAGACTTTTAAAGAAGAACTAATTCTAATTCTTCTCAATTCGAAACAATTAAAAGGGAGGGACTCTCCCAAACTCCTATCAGGCCAGCATCACCTTAATACCAAAACCAGGAAAAGACCACAGAGAGAGGGAACTAGAGGCCAATATTCCTGATAAACATAGATGCAAAAATCATAAACAAAATACTAATTAATCAAATCCAACAGCACATAAGAAAAATCATTTACCTGACCAAGAGGATTTATCCTTGATATTGCAGGGATGATTCAACATATGCAAATCAATAAATGTGATACATCATATTGACAAATTGAAGAATAAAACCCACATGATTATCTCAATGGATGCAGAGAAAGCATTTGATGAAATAGAACATCCTTTCATGATGAAAACCTTAAGCAAATTGGGTATAGAAGGAACATTCCTCAGTGCAATCATAACAATTTATGACAAACCCATAGCCAGCATTATATTGACTAGGAAAAAGCTGGAATCATTTCCACCAAGATCTGGAACCAGATTCACCATTGCTATTCAATATAGTCCTGGAAGTTTTAGTCAAAGCCATTAGGAAGATAAAGAAAACAGAAGATTATAAATTGGAAAGGAGAAAGTCAAATTAATCCTGTTTGCAGATGACATGATTCTGTATATAGGGGAACCTGAAGACTCCACTAAGGGACTACTGGAACTCATAAAAGTTTGGTAAAGTGGCAGGATATAAAATTAACACAAAAAAATGAATAGCATTTGTATATACAGATAATGCCAGGGCTGGGAAAAAACTAACATCAATCCCATTCATAGTAGCTACAAAAAATTTTAAATACTTTTGAATAAATTTAACCAAGGAGGTGAAAGATCTCTACAATGACAATTACAAACATGAAAGAAATAGAAGAGGACACAAAAAAATTGTAAAAATCCTCCATGTTTTTGGATGGGAAGAATTCACATTATCAAGATGTCCATACTACCAAAAGCAATTTACAGATTGAATATGATCCCAATCTGTGGGGAGCAACTCGGACTAGACTAAGTTACTGGAATTAAGACTTATTCTATGCATCTGCTCTCCCACAATATGGCGCTGGGAGAGGAGGAAACAGCTTCTACACAGCTGCCTCTTGCCAATTTGATTGACTGAGCTGCAGGAGCTGATCTTGCTCCTGATTGGAGGAGAGCAGCATACTCGGTGTGTGGGTAGCAGAGTTGGGATTGGTGGAAGAGGACTATAAAGGAGGAGAGAGACAACATGCACCAGGAACATCTAAGAGGAACACCTGAGGAACATCTGAGCAGCCCCCAAGAGAGCCGGCCGGCGGTGTGCTGCTCCCCCGCGGAAGTGGGGAAAGTGGCGGGGGGAACCGCCCTTCCACGGAGGTGGAAGGATCGGTAGCCAACCTGGGAAGAACCAGCAGCAAACCCGGGAAGGGCCGAGCAGACAAAAGAACAGCGCAGGGTCCTGTGTCGTTCCTCCGTGAAGAGGGGGAGCGACACCAATCAAAATACCAATGACACTCTTCTCAGATCTAGAAAAAAGCAATGCTAAAATTCACATGGAAACACAAGAGACCCCAAATAACTAAAGTAATCATAAACAACAAAAAATTGAAGGCATCACAATACCAGATTTTAAGACATACTACATGGCAGTTATAATCAAAACAGCCTGGTAATGGCTCAAAAATAGACATGTAGACTGGTGAAACAGAATAGAATCCCTAGAAATCAAGCCACATATCTACAACCAACTAGTCTTTGCCAAAGGAGCTAAAATCAATCTCTGGAAAGAGGACAGGCTCTTCAACAAATGGTGCTGGAAAAAATGGATCTCCACATGCAGAAGTATAAAACAACACACCTACATTACACCTTAATACAAAAATCAATTCAAAATAGATCAAATGTCTAAATCTATGACCTGATACCATCAAATTAGTACAGGAGAACATTCAGGAAATTATGCAAGACATTGGCATAGACAAAGACTTCTTGGAAAAGACTCCAGAAGCACAGGCAGTCAAAGCAAAAATAGACAGATTGGGTTACATCAAGCTAAGAAGCTTCTGCACTGCAAAGGAAGCACTCAACAAAGTGAAGAGATAACTGACAGAATGGGAGAAAATATTTGCAAACTATGCAACTGATAAAGGAATAATATCCACAATCTAGAGAGCTCAAGAAACTCAACAACAAAAACAACCTAGGAAAAAATGGGCAAAGGACTTGAATTTACATCAAAAAAAAGAAATCCAAATGGCCAAACACACACATGAAAAAATGTTGAGGTTGATTTCTTCTGAGAGGAGGAGCGTGGTGGGGGCAAGAGGTACAGAGTCACCACACAGACCCCGGGAGTCGGGTGAAAGCAGGCAAGAGGCGAGTAGCCTGCAGACTCATTTATTTCAGTTGCTACAGCAGCTTATATAGCCAAGGCAGCCAATCTGGTCAAGGGGCGGTCTATGCCCTAACTAATCACACCATTGCCAGGCAGTTTCCAAAGCCATCCACTCACAGCCTGTTGCCAGGCAGGCTCCGCTGTCATGTGGTTTCCTAAACCATCCAATCACAGCCTGTTGCCAGCAGCCATCTTGGCATGGCCTTCTCATTCCACCACAAAAAAATGCTAGCCATCAAGGAAATGCAAATAAAGACCACAATCAGGTTTCACCTCACCCCAGTTAGAACGTCTCTTATACAGAAATCAACAAACAGGGTCCAGCACTGTGCATAGAAGGTTAAGCCTCTGCCTCCAGTGCTGGCATCCCATATGGGTGCCGGTTTGAGTCCCAGCTGCTCCACTTCTGATCCACCTCCTTGCTAATGCACCTGGGAAGGCAGAAGAACATGGCCCAAGTACTTGGGGCCTTGCACTCATGTGGGAGATGGGGGAGAAGCTTTTGGCTCCTGGTTTCAGATCAGTCCAGCTCTGGCCATTGTGGCCACTTGGGAAGTGAACCAGCAAATGGAAAATTCATTCTCTCCCTCTCGTTATCCCTCTCCCTCTCTCCCTCCCTCTACATCTCTCCTCTCTATTTCTGCCTTTCAAATAAATACATAAATTTTAAGAAATAATAATAAATGCTTCCAAGGATATGGGGGGAAAGGTACCCTAATCCACAGTTGGTGTGAATGTAAACTATTACAATCATTTTGGAAGACAGCGTAGAGAACTCAGAAAACTTAAATAGATATATCATATGACCCGCAGTCCACTCATGGAAATTTACCCAAATGAAATGAAATCATGTGAAAGAGTTATCTATACCCCTATGTATACTGCAGCTCTATTCATAATAGCTAAGATATGGAATCACCCCAGATGTCCATCAGCTGATGACTGGATACAGAAATTGTGGTATACATATAGTATGGAATACTACTCAGCTGTAAAAAAGAATGAAATCCTGTCTTTTCCAACAAATTGGATACAACTGGAAACCATTATACTTAGTGAAATAGGCCAGTGCCCAAAACATAAAAACCGTATATTTTTCCTGATCTGTGGTAACTAACAGAGTATCAAAAGTGTAATGTATATGAGTGAAATTGACATTTTGAGATTTGATGATTGTTTACAGCCCTTGTCTTTACTGTTGAGTAATAATGTTTTTTTCTTACTACTTGTTGGACTCTTTACTTAGTGTAGAGTTAATCTTAAGAGTATAAAGTAAACTGAAAGTAGATCATTGTAAAAATTAAGAGAAAGGGGGCCAGTGCTGTGGCATAGTGGACTAAGCCTCAGCCTGCTACACCAGCATCCCATATGGGCACAGTTTTGTATCCCAGCTGCTCCACTGCTGATTCAACTCACTTCTATGACCTGGGAAAGCAGTAGATGATAGCCCAAGTGCTTGGCCCCCTGCACCCGTGTGGGAGACCCTAAGGAAGCTTCTGGCTCCTGGCTTCAGATCAGCCTGGCTGTGGCAATTGTGGCCATTTGGGGAGTGAACCAATGGATGAAAGACCTTTCTCTGTCTCTCCATCTCTCTATCTATAACTCTCCCTCTCAACTAAATGAATAAATCTTTAAAAAAAATTAAATAGGATGGAGGAGGAAGGGTAGGAGCATGTGTTGGAGGGAGGGTAGGGTTGGCAGTATCACTATGTTTCTAAATCTGTATATAGTAAATAAATGACATTTTTCATCTTAAATTTTTTTTAATTTTTAAAAATTCAAAAAAAGTTGAACTTTACCTTAATCCCAATTTATTTTTCCCCACAGCCATGTGGAGTGGGCTATTCACTCACTTAACAGAATCTTGGAATAATTTTAAGGGTCTAGATCCAAATTATACAACGTGGATGGATGTCATGGAGAAACATGGCTACCGAACACAGAAATTTGGAAAACTGGACTATACTTCAGGACATCACTCCCTTAGGTAAAAAAAAAGTTAAAACGAAATAAAAATAATCTGAATAGATTGCCCTCTACTAAGCATGTACATACTCTTACTTTTTATTTCCCCACAAAGGTGAAATTAAATCTCTTAATCCTTTGATTGTGTTAATTTGGCTAAAACTTTAGCTTTCTTTAATCTCCTTAAAATATGATTGCTAATATGCTGCTAATTTTGTTTCTCTTAAACATTAAAAGTCTCTAAATAGTGTTTGTAAAATGTTTAACCCTTGATTTAATTTGATTGATCTCCATTATATAATGGCTACTTTATTCTTCCTTTTACAGTCTGTTTTTAAAACCATCAATTTCTCCTTACCTGCTTTTCTCAATTCTCTCCAAATTGGAGTGTATTGTAACTTTTTCTTTTTATTTTACTGAATCCTCAAAACACCAAGCAGCCAAGCATGGTGCTACATCCAGATTGCCTACTTTGGAATTCTAATTTCTCATTTACTAGTAACCTCGTAGTAGTATAATCATATACTATCTAAGATAACTGAACTTTAATTCCTTTGTTGTGAGAATTAAGTGAAATGTGTGCAGGAATCAGTGTAGCAGGCCTGAGACTAGTCCTTGCAGGGGTAGTGCTTGATGGCATCCAGGAGCTTGGTTTCCAGGAGTGCTCCACTGGCAAGGATGCCTTACTGTGTGCGTGCTGAGCTTGTACACTGGCTGGTGTGGAACACGTGCCTTCCTTCTGGGAATCTGGAAATTTGCTATGTGGCAGGCATGATCATCTTCCAATAAAAATTGGGCTACTGAGCATCTGATGAGTAGAGATAACACTCAACATATGTGGTCACAGTTCGATGCTGGAAGTGTTTGTGCATCTTTGCAACTCCACTTGGAAGCCTGTGCCCTACTGGACTTAGCTCCAGACACCTTCTTCCTTTGCTGCTTCCTCAGTGTGTGCTTTTACCATGATATATCATAGCCATGAGTATTACATATTTTCCTAAAAGTATAGTCTTTCAACATATTTTGAGTCTTGCAAATCTTCCTATAGAATTTGGGTGTGATCTTGGGGTCCTCCAATATTTGCAACCCCCAACACATATTAGGACATTAGAACAGAACCTCTTTACCTCTTCTTAATTTTAGTAGTGATGTTAATGATACTAACGATGATGAGAACAAGAAAAACTATTGGTAACTCTAGTGAGTTGAATCCTGCTCCCCAAGACTTCATGACACCTGGAACTTCATCTTGTGACCTATTTGCGGATGGAATTAGCTAAAAATCTCAAGATGAAATACACAGAGAGCGAGAAGGTAGCAAATTAAAAGCACAGGCATAAATTGGAGGGATGTAGCTACAAACCAAAGAATATGAAAGATTGCACATTCATGGTAAGCTAGGGAGAGGCAAGGGAATCCTCTTCCCGAGAGCCTACAGATGGAGCATGGCCCTGCTAACGCTGGATTTCAAACTTCTGGCCCCAGAACTATGAGAAAGTAAATTTCCATTGTTGTAAGCCACACAGTTGATCATTTGTTCTGACAGCCTAGGAGACTGATGCCATAAGTTTTGATATTGAAATACTAACCAGATACAAGAATACTCTAGAATAGTCTGAGCATTAATACTGCTCTTCTGATTAATGCTAAGTTTCTTTCCTCCTCTGTCTTCCAAAATCTCAATGACAGTAATTCTGGAAGCCCCTGCTCTGTCTTCTAATCCATCACCAAATGTTTTCAGTTCCACTTCTAAAATATTCCTTCAATTTTCACCATCTCCACCAAGAACTCTCACCTCTTGCCTAAACTACTTGAACTTGTCTAAACTACTTCTAACTTGTCTCTTCCTTCTCTATCTGACCCAAGCAGCTACAGTGATCTTTTTTAAAGGTGTGTCTGATAACATGACTCACCTGCTTAAAATCCTCCAAAGGTTTTTCTCTGCAGGTTGATTAAAATCCCAAATCCACAACATGGTTCTTAAGATCCTACATGATCCAGTTCTGTCAACTTCCAGTCTTACTCCCTGCCACTCTCTTCTTCCCTCATTTTGCAGCTGGGCTTTTAAACATGTCCTTAACGTGCTTACCACCTCTGGGCTATTGTACAAACTAGTCCACCTGTGCAAAATCTGCTTGACCCACTTTGCCTTGCTGGGGGAGGGGGGGGAGCACAGCCTCTGTTATGACAAATAACTGTACATATTTATGGGCTACCATGTGACATTTCAGTAGTGTGTGCAGTGTGTACTGATCAGTCAGTCTATTCAACATTTCCCCTTGACATCACTTTAAGAATGGTGCCTTGGGGCCGGCGCCGCAGCTCACTAGCTAATCCTTCACCTGCGGTGCCGGCACAATGGGTTCTAGTCCCGGTCGGGGAGCCGGATTCTGTCCCGGTTGCTCCTCTTCCAGTCCAACTCTCTGCTGTGGCCAGGGAGTGCAGTGGAGGATGGCCCAAGTGCTTGGGCCCTGCACCCTATGGGAGACCAGGATAAGCACCTGGCTCCTGGCTTCGGATCAGCACAGTGTGCCGGCCACAGCGCACCGGCCATTGGTGAACCAATGGCAAAGGAAGACCTTTCTCTCTCTCTCACTGTCCACTCTGCCTGCCAAAAAAGAAAAAAAAAGAATGGCGCCTTGGAGTTCCTTTCTTCTGTTTGCTGATAAAATATGGAATAGGTTATTGTGAGCTACAGTCATCCACTATGCTGTGTAGCACCAGGTACGTATCCCAGTCTAACTCTGCATTGGTGCTCATTATCTAAACTTCCTCAGGCTCCCCTACTCCTCCCAGCCTTTAGGAATCATTAATGTTTGTTCATATTTTTTAGCTTCCTCATCCTTCCTTTTAGGGCATCAAGTGATGCTGTCATTTTTACACCAGTCCAGGCCACTAGTTCACCTGTGTGTCCCTTACTGAACATAATGTACTATACCATATTGGGTACTCTATGGGCTGCACACTTATTTCTCCCAGAGAATTGTTAAACAGGCTTTGGTAGTACTACTCATAAAAATGCCACTTACTAACTGTAAGACTTTGGGCAATTATTTATCTCCCACGAACTCCAGTTTCATCAAATGAGCTTATACTAAATGACCTTTAAAGTTCTTCCACGCCAAAGTCTGTAACTTTGATGGCATACAGTTAAGTGGTTTATAAATTCCTGAAGTTTACCTGCCCCTTTTATCTTACATATATGGTACATATAAGAAGTTTAGGTTCAAATTTGTTGTATCTTCTCATCAGTTGTAGGAAAATTGTTGTATTTAATTCAGAGTATTTTGATCATTTTTGCTTTCATGTAAAACTGTTTTGCCAGTATATTCCCAATATCTACAATGGTGGTTCTTAACTGAAGACAGTTTTGCCATCCTTTCCTCCACAGGACATTTGACAAGATCTGGAGACATTTTTCTTGACACCCTAGAGGCTGTTAGGTAGATGCCAGGGTTGCTGCTGAACTGTCAGCAACATACAGACATGAAGAATTATCAAGCCCCAAATGTCAGAAGTGCAAGTTTGAAGAACCATGTCTAGAACCAGATGTTTTGTTGTACTCACCCGCATGATCTTAGGAATGTCACACTTCAAGTAACTGCATCCACTTTAAATCTTAAGTTTATTCTTCTGTAGTCTAAGGAATCAGATCCACACTTGACACTAGCATGGAATCAAATCTGCTTGACAGGAGCCAACACTGTCACAGTGGGATGAGCCAGTACTTGTGATACTCACATCCCACATGGGAGTGCCAGGATTCGAGTCCCAGCTGCTCTGCTTCCTGACTAGCTGACTGCTAGTGTGCCTGGGAGGACAACAAATGGCCCAAGTACTTGGCCCTACCACCCACGTGGGAGACCAGGATGGAGCTCCTGACCCCTGTCTTCAGCCTGGCCCAGAACTGGCTGTTACAGCCCATTAAGGATTGAACCAGAAAAATGTGGGGATCTGGGCCGGGGCTCTGGTGCAGCGGGTTAACGCCCTGGCCTGAAGCACTGGCATCCCATATGGGCGCCAGTCCCGGCTGCTCCTCTTCTGATCCAGCTCTGTGTTATGGCCTGGGAAAGCGGTGGAAGATGGCTCAAGCCCTTGGGCCCGTGCACCCATGTGGGAGACCCAGAGGAAGCTCTGGCTCCTGGATTCTGATCGGCACAGCTCTGGCCATTGCAGCCATCTGGGGGGTGAACCCGCAGGTGGAAGACCTCTCCATCTGTCTCTACTTCTCTCTGTAACTCTGTCTTTAAAAAAAAAAAAAGAAAGAAAGAAAAGAAAATGTGGGATCTGTCTTTCTTTCTGTCACTCTGCTTTTCAAATAAATAAGTACATCTTTTTTTTTAAAAAAAAGTAAAGATTCATTTGACGATAGTATGTAAATTTTTTTAGAATTAATAAAGCCAACCAAAATTTTAATTTAGAAGTATATTGAATTAGGAGGTAACTGATTTTATATAGAAAATTTTTAACATCAGTAAGATTTGATATTAAGTGGTATTCCTTAAAGTACTATGACTAAAACATGATCCTTATTTAAGTTAAAAAAAAAAGTAAAATAAGATACTTGCAGTATCTGTTCAACTAGCATTTATTGTGCCACCTCCTGTGTGCCAAGCACTATTTTTGATGATATGAACATAATAGTAATCAAAACAGAAAATTCTCTAATGACGTGTCACTTACATTGTAATGCTATGAGAAGAGAAACGACACAAACAGCTGCCTTGTTTTTCCCGGCTGAAAACCTAAAGCCTAGAATCAGGTCCCGCAGCATTTCATCTTACCCTTGCAATTATGTATGTTCTCTGCTCCCGGAGCTTAGTGTTCCTTTGAGCCAAGTCACGATAGGCAATTTTAAATCCTCGGAAACATATGAGAAATAAAAGCCTGCTTCCAAAATGACAGAACTGCTATGAGCAAACCCGAGCTGTGCCTCATGGCAGCCAGACAGCACAGGGAAAGAAACTGTGGACTGCTGACACATCTCCTTCTGGTCCCCCAGCCCGACCCCAGGGCCTCCAGACCACCACCACAACTTTCTAAATAGAACCCATGTGATGAAGA
>NW_027208398.1:0-131027 GCF_964237555.1 Oryctolagus cuniculus | reverse complement strand
TACCTCAGATGTGTTTAACAAAAAGGTGATTATTCCAGCTATATCCCATTAGGTAACCCAATTTTAGCTGCTAAATCCAATTAAAAAAAAAGCACCTCATGATATATTACTAAAATCATATTGCTATATACCATCCACAATGTCCACTGAACCTTATACCTAATGTTAACAGATCTGATGAAAATCAATAGATAAATGATGTGTCTTAACCAAGTGTGGCAAATGCGTTTTGTTCAAAGTTTTTCCAAAAATCCTGAGTCTCAGTTTGCCTTCACCTTGAAAAGAAACTTTTGAGGTTTACAAATCAGTCTAGCTTCTTTGGGCCTCACTCCAATGCAAGGGGCTAAAATCCATCAAAATAAACTCTAGGCACTGTCCTTGTGCTCCCAGTGACTTTTTCACTCTAGGGGCTCACAAACCTTCTAAATTCTTTAGATCACCTGTGATGTCCATTAGTTCTCAAAGACTACGATGCAAGTAATTTCCCCTCTTGGAACCTTGTTATTAACTGTGCTGTATGAGAAATGAAGTCTCCTACACACCTTGTGCTTACGATTCTCCAAACCATGTTGTCTGCTAGGACTTTGGCCATGAATATAGGACAGCAATACCTGAACATGATTACTGAGATCTCCTTAATAAAGGATAGACTGGGGCCAGCACTGTGGTGCAGTGGTGTAATCCTTTACTTGCAATGCTGGCACCCCATATGAGCACCAGTTCTAGTCCCCATTTCTCCTTTTCCCATCCAGCTCTCTGCAATAGCCTGGGAAAGCAGTAGAAGCTGTTCCAAGTGCTTTGGTCCCTGCCAAAATATGGGAGACCTGGAAACTGCTAGCTCAGATTGGCCCAGCTGCAGACATTGCAGTCATTGGCGGAGTAAATGAGCATATGGAAGACCTTTCTCTCTGTCTCTTCCTCTCACTGTCTGTAAGTAAACCTGTCAAATACATAAATAAATTCTTTATATATATATTTACATTTATTTATATATATTTATGTATATAAATATATTCATATATAAAATATATTATAATTTAGCATATAATATCTTATATGTGTTAATTAAAAATAGATAATATTATATAATTTATTATAAGTATTATATATAATATATATTTTTTAATAACTACTTTAACAAAATTTCTCAGAACCCATCTAATCCAAACCTAGGACAATTGGGAGCTGTTGTACTTGGCCCACCCATAATTGAAATGGATTCTAAATCCTTCAACTGCAAGGAGAGTATCATAGACATTAATGCTCCAAACGGATCCAGTTCCCTGCTAATGTGTCTGGAAAAGCAGCACAGGGTGACTCAAATATTGGGGCTCCTGCACCCTTGTGAGAGACCTGGAAGAAGCCCCTGGCTCCTGATATCAGTCTGGCCTAGCCACAGTCATTGCAGCCATTTGAGGAGTGAACAAACCAGGAGGAAGATCAATCTCTCCCACTCTCTCTTTCTAGTGCTGCCTTTCAAATTCATAAAAGGATCATTAAGAAAATAGATCACTTCAATAAATTTGCCATTGCTCAGTCATGATGACTTTTACTACCTTCAGTTCTTTTTCAAAAGATTTATTTATTGGAAAGGCAGATAGAGGAGCTGGTGGTTGTGGTGCAGTGGACAAAGCTGCTATCTGTTACATTGCCATCCTCTCCGTGCACCAGTTCAAGTACCAGCTATTCCATTTCTGATCCAGCTCCTTACCAATGGACTGAAAAAGCAGGGAAAGATGGCCCAAGTGCCTGGGATGCTGCCACGCACATTGCAGGAAAAGCTCCTGGCTTCAACCTGGCCACACTCTGGCTATTAAAGTCATCTCAAAAATGAATTAGGTGGTGGAAGATTTCTGTCACTCCCTCTCTCTGTAACTCTTTCAAATAAGTAATTAAATATTTTAATATGATTAACAAAAAGGCAGAGAGACACATAGATAAAAAAGAAGGAAAGAGAAGCAGAGAGATCTCCCATCTTCTGGTTCACTTTCTATATGGCTACAACTGTGCAAGACCAGGTTTCAAATCCCCATTGAGGTTACAGTTCTCCAAATTAGATGACAGGAAGGAAACAATTTGAGCTATTATCCGTTGCTTCCTAGGGGTATTAACATGAAATTGGTTTGGAAGTGGAGTACCCAAAACTCAGATTAGCACTGCAATATAGGATGTGGGCATCTGTTGTGACTGCTAACAAATTGGAAATCCTAGAGGAAAAATCAACAGATTCCTGGACATACACAATATACCAAAATTGAGTCATGAAGACACATAGAAAAGCTAAACAAACCAAAAACCAAGACAGAGATTGGATGAGTAATAAAGACCCTCCCAACAAGCAAAAGTCCAGGATCAGACAGCCTCACTATTGAATTCTACAGGACTTTTAAAGAACTAATCATTCTCAAATTATTCAACACAATTGAAAGAGAGACAATCCTCTCAAACTCCTTCTATTAATCCTGCATCACCCTAATTCTTCAACTAGAAAAAGATACAGTTGAGAGAGAGTACTATAGAAAAATATCCCTGATGGGGGCCAGTGCCATAGCACACTGGGTTGATCCTCCACCCGTGGAGACAGCATCCCCTATGGGTGCCAGTTCTGGTCCCGGTTGCTGCTATTCCAGTCCAGCTTTCTGCTCTGGACTGGGAGGGCAGTGGAGGATGGCCCAAGTGCCTGGGTCCCTGCACCCGCATGGGTGACCAGGGAGATGCTCCTAACTCTGGCTTCCGATTGAACCAGCACCACCTGTTGTGCCATATGGAGCATAAACAAGCAGATAAAATACTTCTGTCTCTCTGCCTCTGCCTCTCCCTATAATTAACTACACCTTTCAAATAAATAATTCTTTTGAAAAAGTCAACAAACAATAAAGGCTGGTGGAGAGGGAGAGAAAAAAGGTACCCTAACCCACTGTTGGTGGGAATGAAGCTAGTACAGCCATTATGGAAGGCAGTATCAAAGTTCCTCAGAAATCTGAAAACAAACATACCATATGATCCTGCCATCTGACTCCTAGGAATTTATCCACATGAAATGAAATAGAATATGCATAGGCATGAGTTATCTGTACCCTCATGTTTATTACAGCTCAATTCATAATAGCTAACATGGAATCAACCCAGAAGTCCATCAACTGGTGACTGGAAAAAGAATATGAGCTATATATACAGTGTAAAATACTATTCAGCCATAATTGTGAATGAAATCCTATCTTTTGTAACTAAATGGATGAACTGGAAAAAAGTATGCTTCATGAAAGAAGCCAGCCCCCAAAAGACAAATACCATATGTTTTCTCTGACTGGTGGTAATTAATATATAGACAACGAAAAGTAGCATATGAGTTAAATTGATATTTTGAGATTTGAGTATTGTTCATAGCACTTTTCTGAACTCTTTGATAGAGTAAACAACATATACTCATTGATATTTCTGCTACTACTTGCTGAATTCTTTATTTTGTAGAGGGTTAAAGCTTGTGATTCTAAAATAAAATCAAAGCATGCAGCTGTCAAAATTAAAAGAAAATAAAACGAGAAGGAGGGAGTTGGAAATATGAGACCAAGGGAAGATAGGGTAGGATGTTATCAGTTTGCTCTTCAATCTGTATATATAAATTACATGAAGTTTGTTCACTTAATATGCATTTAAAAATATAAACTTAACACTGGAAAAAAAAGACCTGAGATCAGTGTTTTCTGGATCACCATTAAAAAAATTTAGTCTTCATTTATGTCTGACCATATTTAATTTCTTATTTATTTATTTTATAAGAAAATTAACATCACCATTCCTAACAAGTCCATCCTGCTTCATCCATATCTATCAGTTCCCACTATGCTAATAATTTCTCATGAACTTAAATCCATATCATCTTAAAGTGATGTAATGTGGGGCAGGCGCTGTGGCATACCAGATAAAGTTGCTTCCTGCAATGCTGGCAAGCCATGTGGGTGCCAGTTCAAGACGTGGCTGCTCCACTTCTGAACCAGCTCTCTGCTATGGCCTTGGAAAGCAGTAGAAGGTGGCCCAAGTCCTTGGGGCCTTGCACACATGAGAGATCCGGAAGTAGCTCCTGGCTTCGGATTGACACAGACCAGCCATTGCGGCCAACTAGGAGTAAACCAGCAGATGGAAGACCTCTATGTTTCTGTCTGTCTGTCTCTCTCTCTACCTCTCCCCTATTTGTGCAACTCTTTCAAATAAATAAATCTTTAAGAAAAAAGCCAGAATCATGTCATTATTTATGTGTTTTAGAGGCTTTGCAGATGTTGATTACATGTGCCATGAAAACCCATCAAAATGCAAATCCTATAAGAGGCAACTCCATGTGCACTAAACTGGTAAAATCCAGTGCATGTGTTGAGAAAAACACACTAGCAATACATTTCAAAAAGCTGTGAAATATTATAAGTGGCTGTCAAAAGCTAAAAATCTGACAATGACTCATTATGTCATTTATTTATACATAATGCTGAGAAAATCAGAAGTATTTGTTAAAAATTCTGCTAAAATGCACTAGATTTATAATTTTTAAATGCATCATTCCTAGATGTAATGCAGTCCTGTGCTACTTTAGAGTATCAGAAATTTAAAATGCTGGACTTGTGCTGTGTTGGAGCAGGTTAACTCCCTGGCCTGAAGCACCAGCATCCCATATGGGGGCCGGTTCAATACTCAGCTGCTCCACTTCTGATCCTGCTCTCTGCTATGGACTAGGAAAGTAGTAGAAGGTGGCCCAAGTCCTTGGGCCCCTGTACCCATCTGGGAGACCTGGAACTAGCTCCTGGCTCCTGGCATCGGATCAGCACAGCTCTGGCAGTTGCAATCAATTAGGGAGTGAACATCAGATGGAAGACCTCTCTCTTTCTCTCTGGCTCTTCTCTCTGTCTGTAACTCAACTTGTAAATAAATAAATAAATCTTTAAAACAATTAAGAAATTTAAAAAGGGAAAGGTTTTTAAAAATGTATTTATTTATTGTGAGGCAGAATTACAGATATAGAGAGGAAGAGAAAGAGAGGTCTTCTATCGACTGGTTCCCCCCTAAATGGCCAGAATGGCTGGAGCTGGGCTGATCTGAAGCCAGGTGCCAGAAGCCAGGAGTCAGCAGCTTCCTCCAGGTCTCTCACATGGGTGCAGGGGCCCAAGAACTCAGGGCATATTGCACTGCTTTCCTAGGCCATTAGTAAAGAGCTGGATTGGAAGTGCAGGAGCAGGGACTCAAACTGGTGCCCATGTGGGATGCTGGTGCTGCAGGTGGATGCTTAATCTACTATTCCACAAAGTGGGCCCAGTGAATGGTTTTAGGAAGACATCTTTCATGTAGACTAGGCTGCAATATTGCAAGGTAAGGTTTAGCTTTTATTCCCACACATCAGTATTCATCTTTTAGCAACTATAAATACTGAATATCATACATATAGACATAAATATAGGTAATTGCAGATTTTTTTGTCATTCTTTCTAATTCTCTTTTTAATGTCTGCTAATAGGCCATCTTATGGATTATTATATTGATGTTACCCATACACAACCATCAGGCATTTCCACTGTTGAATGTGTTTATGTGTACAGGTAGTTTTGTTTGTGTGTACATGAATGCACATTTGATGGAGATAGCACTGACAGTAATACTGTGAGAATTCCTAACGCTGATTTCAAACTTTCTGTCCTCCGCAGAGATGGCTGTCATTGAAGTAGACCACAGGGCCCCTTTTGCTGTTGTGAACTGAAATGTGCCTCCCTAAAACTCAAACACTGAAGTGCTAATCACCAACATGACTTTACCTGAGGAAAGTAGTTTTAAGCAGATCAAATGATAGATGTGTCTGTCACATCGGAGAAAGGCTTCTGGAAAACTCGAGCCTATTAGCACCTTGATCTGATATTTTCTACCTCTACAACTCTGAGAAGTAAAATTCTATGATGTAAATCATATTCTCTGTGGTATTTTCTTAGCAAATTAATATATCCTCATTTCTGCCAGCATTTTCTGCTGTCATCTAGAAGGTCCTCGTGATTAGCAGAGAAATATAGAAACTAATAACTATGATTTTTGATTACCAATTATCTACTAACACAAAAAAGATATCCCAGAAGCAACCTACTACCATCCTCCAGGACCCAGAAAAAAAAAAAAAAAAGGAATGAGTCAAGATGCAGGGCAGTAGAAAAAAGTGAATAATGAAAGATCACAGCAGAAGTAAATAAGGAAGGGTTTGATGCTGTGGTGTAGTGGGTTAAAGCCTTGACCTGCTGTGCATGCATCCCATATGTTGCTGCTAGGAGACCAGGTGCTCCACTTCCAATCCAGCTCCCTACTAATGCACCTGGGAAATTGGTGGAAGATGGACCGTGTTCTACAGTTCTGGCACCCACATGAGAGACTTGGAAGAAGCATCTGGCCTTTCAAATAAATAAATAAATCTTAAAAAAAATAGAAGCAGTGTTAGCACTATTGGAAAACAGACAAATAGTTCAATGGAAAAGAATAGGCAGCTGAAATTTACCGACTTTTCTACAGGCAACTCCTATTTAACAAAGGAAAGAAAACAAACAGGAAAAAGAAGAATCCCTTTAGCATATGGTTTAAAGGAAAGTGATTATCCATATGTAGAAGCCTGAAAATATACCCAACACCTCATACACTATGTAAAAGCAACTCATGGTGAATTAAAAGTCTAAATATAAAACCAAAAACTAAGTAAACATATGAGAAACTATAAAACATAAGCATAGACAACAGTTTTGGGTAAGATTCCAAAAGCACAAGTAACAAAAATAAAATATAGAAATTTGAGCATATCAAATTAAGATACATCTTCACAACAAAGTATTCAACAGAATGAACACACAATGGACAGAATGGCAGGAAACATTGAAAACTCTGACTATGACAAAAGATTGATAGCCAGAACATACATATATAGAACTGGAAAAACTCCAAACAAGAAGTAAAATGTACACTTAAGAAATGGGCAATGATCAGAATAGATGTTTCTCAGAAGAGGAAATCTCAATGGTCAAGACATAGATGAACATGCCCAATATCACTAGCCATTAGGGAAATGTAAATCAAAACCAATAGCAGACTCCATCTGTGGGAGAAGACAATGCTTGGGTTTTCATTTGTGCAACAAGTGGGTTTAGAGGACCCTGTTCACCATAAGAGGGCAGAGTCTACATGGAAGTAAGGAAACCTTAATGTTTTCCTAATGGGCTTGTTAAATTCTTGACCAGTGCCTATTACCTTTGCCGCAAACTTTCCAGTCTCACTACTTTCCTGCTTCTTCCTCTTCTCTGTGGCTTGCAAAAACAGTGTACCTTCTATATACGGAGGATACTTTTGTTTTGTTTTATTCCTCCTATCTCATGATGTTCCTCTAAGAAATCACAACCCTCCAAGTATTCATTAATTTATGCAGTCTGCAGTTTTCATGGGCTACTACATGGCAAAGTACTAGGTTAAAGGAAAGGTATAGGTCAGGAACTGAGCAAAGTTCACAATGATGAAGCCATTGGGGAAATGAACCTGATGGAAGACCTCTCTCTCTCTCTCTCTCTCTCTCTCTCTCTCTGCCTCTCCTTCTCTCTCTGTGTAACTCTGATTTTCAAATAAATAAATAAATCTTTAAAAACTAACTAAATAAATATACTAATAACCTGGTGGCAACACCTTTCTATCAGAACATGTGAAGCACTCAAACACAGTTTGTCCCAGAAAGTCAGCCATAGTTTTCAAGGGCACGTCTTCTACTCCATTTGTGGACACCTCTGTGTGGCGTAAGGGACACTTATTTCTTCCCCTCTTCTTTCTTACCACTCTCACAGTTATAACTTCTATCGATGCTTCCACAGACCAGTCTCTATGAAATTGTAGAACTAATATCCTCCCATGTCAAAAATGTCATGGGTTTAAACACAGAACCAAAATAAAACAAGTAACTGGCTTTCTTAATTACACAGTGTGGAAAGTAAGATTCTCAGTGGATCACTGGGTAACTGTAAAGTACTGCGCAGAGAAAAACTGTAACTTATCTGTATTTATGATGCTGTAATTCTCCACTTTATGCATACTCAGATTAAAAGAGCTCCCGTTAGTGTGCAGCACTGTTGCATAGTGAGTAAAGCTACTGCCTTCAGTGTCAGCATCTTATATGGGTGCTGGTTGGGATCCTGGCTGCTGCACTTCCCATCCAGCTCTCTGCTGTGGCCTGGGAAAACAGTAGAAGATGGCCCAAATCCCTCATCTCCTGCACCCACCTATGAGACCTGGACAAAGCTCCTGGCTTCTGGTTGTGGATCCAAACAGCTCCAGCCATCTATCTCTGTTTCTGCCACTCGGTAACTCTGCCTTTCAATTAAATAAATAATTATTTAAAAAAACAGCTTCATCCCAGAAGAAGTTCCTGGCTACAGGCTTCAGACTGGCACAGCTCCAGCTGTTGCTGCCAATTGGGGAGTGAACCATCGGACGGAAGACGTCTCTCTCTCTCTCTCTCTCTGTCTCTCTCCTCTCTCTGTGTAACTCTTTCAAATGAATAAATAAATCTTTAAAAATGTAGCTCCAGTTATTGACAACACAGTAGACTTGCATTAATTTTAGTTCCCTTCTCACTTTGCAAAGGGATCAGTGGCAGGTCAAAACAGTTGACAGCCTTGCTAACAGGAGAAGAGATAGCTGAAGACAGAAAATGAAAAGCAGCCAAATACATCATCAAAGAAAGAGAAGTGGACCCCATCCAACACAAACCTTTAAAAGTGGATGCTCACAATTAACGAGTGAAACAGCTGCCTACTGAAATCTTGTCTAGGGAGGGAAGATATCCTAAGTTCTGCTTCTGTAAACTCCAGTCATAAATCTGTCCTAATAAAGCTGTCCCTGGCATCTCTTTTACAAACACACTGGACCCACTGACCATTGGAAATTGTGGTCCTAAGTCATGTAGGCTGCCATTTAAACCCACCATTGCTGTAACAGCTAAGAAACTTGAATTTGATGCTGAGTTCTCAGGAAATCATTCCAGCTGTGCCTAGGGCCATTAATAGAAACTCCTTGGATCCTCCCCTGTCTCTGTGCCTGTTTGAAAGAAGGGAGTTTTCCCACCCCAGGTTTCTGGAACAGCTTCAAATTCCACATTGGAAAAATCTGATAACTAATACTTGAGAGGGATCAATGCATAAAGCAGCTATTCACGCTTCACACTGCTCCCCACCAGGAAGATGAGGTGCAGGATGAGAGCAGTGGGGCAGATCCTAGTCAGATCCTTCTTCCCACCCCTCTGCTGCCCCAGGCTCCCTGCTGAAGACCATCCAGCCCCACCCTGCAGGAACCAGCCCAGGAAACATCAAGAGACCAGGCCAGACTGCATTCTGAAAACACCCACAGTTGGAACCCAGCTTATTTAACTGTAGAGAGTGGGAGTCTTCCTGCCTTTCTTCCCTGCATATGCAAGTTCCCAGAACGCTGCCCTCTCTCTCCTGTAACCACTAAATAAAGCACATTAGGGACAGTTTGGATGAGGTTCTGCAGGAGAGAGTCCAGCCTGAGAAGCAGAGGTGGGAGACAGAACAGCCCAGGTCCCAGCCCTGACCTCAGGGGAAGTTGCCAGGATCACTGGTGCCCTGGCACCCACCCTTCTCCCACACATGTCCCCACTCCTTACTGCATGTCAAACCTGCAGCAGAAAGTCCCTGGAGCAGGTACGCTTTCTTCCAGAAACATGGGGAGCGAAGCGGGCAGTGTGGGGAAGAGAGTCCCTGGTACATGGGACCCACAGGCAGAAGATGAAGAGGGAAGAAGCAGTAGGAGGCAGGCTCAGGGTGAGCACTTGGAAACTGCCTGGGATTGCACGTGCAGGGCAGGAGTTGCAGTAAATGCCAGAGAAGGAGCAGCACAGCCCCTAGGGCTGACCCTGATCAGGGAATGAACTCCCTCTGGTCCAACTCAGACCCCCAGGGACTGGCTGTTAGCAGGCACATGGGCACAGGCATTTGGAAGGCAGAATAGGTCGGAGCTCCTGGGAACTCTGGGAAATGGAGTCCAGGCTGCAGCATTCATAGAGACACCAGCTGGCCCTCCCCAAAGGCTGCAGTCGGGGGTGGGTGCCCACAACCAGAGGGCATTTCCTTTTGTTCAGTCCCTCCTTCCTTTCCTTCCCCTCCAAAAATCTCAGGGATCAGTTGCTGTTCTTCCTTTCCTGAATCAAATCTGAAAGAGTGACACTCACTGCTGCTAACTGACCCCAAATCCTGGCTCCCTCATAACCTCTGTCTCTTCCAGAAAAATCTTATTTACTACTTTGGCCCTAGAAATCATAAATGACTATGATAGAATGTAACTTTTAACAGAGGTGAGGAAGGCATGGTTTAATATCCAGTTTTGAGAATACAATTTTCATTTGTATTTTATTGATGTTTATAGTTCTTTTTTTTTTTTCTTTATACCAAATGACTTTATTTTTTTTTTTAAACTTTTATTTAATGCATATAAATTTCCAAAGTACGACTTATGGATTACAATGGCTTTCCCCCCATACAGTCCCTCGCACCCACAACCCTCCCCTTTCCCACTCCCTCTCCCCTTCCATTCACATCAAGATTCATTTTCGATTATCTTAATATACAGAAGATCAGCTTAGTATACATCAAGTATGGATTTCAACAGTTTGCTCCCACACAGAAACATAAAGTGAAAAATAATAGATGATTTTTTTAAATGATGATGAAATCAGAGCAGACCTATTGTCATGTTTAATCCCAGTGAGAGTCAAGTTGGGAATTGATAATTTCTTTCTTTTTTTTTTTTTTTTTTTTTTTTTACAGAGGATCAGTTTAGTATGCATTAAGTAAGGATTTCAACAGTTTGCACCCCCATAGAAACACAAAGTGAAATATATTGTTTGAGTACTCGTTATAGCATTAAATCTCAATGTACAGCACATTAAGGACAGAGATCCTACATGAGGAGTAAGTGCACAGTGACTCCTGTTGTTGACTTTACCAATTGACACTCCTGTCTATGGCATCAGTAATCTCCCTATGCTCCAGTCATGAGTTTCCAAGGCTATGGAAGCCCTCTGAGTTCTCCGATTCTTATCTTGTTTAGACAAGGTCATAGTCAAAGTGGAGGTTCTCTCCTCCCTTCAGAGAAAGGTACCTCCTTCTTTGATGGCCTGTTCTTTCCACTGGGATCTCACTCGCAGAGATCTTTTGCCAGAGTGTCTTGGCTTAGTTCTTTTAAGATTTATTGATTTATTTGGAAGTCAGAGTTACAGAGAAGGAGAGGCACACAGAGAGAGAGAGAGAGGTGTTTTCCATCTGCTGGTTCACTCCCCAATTGGCAGCAGCACCACAGCACCGACCCCTTATAGTTCTTTTCAAATCATTTTACACTGTCTTTTTATTCATCTAGTACAGAGACAGAAGAATGGACACAGAGCTAACATAGCTGAGTATTCAAGGAGACAGGTTAAGGGGTTAAATGCCTCATATCATATTATTTATACCTTAGATTAATTCTGGGGACAGTATTATCTGGAGTTTACAAAGTAGAAACTGAATGGAAAGAGCTTAGAAAAATACGGTGTTTTTTAATATCATTAAAAAGGCCAATCAAGGGGCCAGCACTGTGAAATAGCAGGTAAAGCTACTGCCAGCATGGACATTCCATATGGGTGGAGGTTGAGCCCGGCTAGTCTGCTTTCAATCCAACTCTCTGCTATGGCCAGGGAAAGCAGTGGAAGATGGCCCAAGTCCTTGGGCAGCTGCACCTGTGTGAGAGACCCAGAAGAACCCCCTGGCTGCTGGCATTGGAGCTGTACAGCTCCAGCCATTGTAACCAATTGGTGGGTGAACCAAAAGATGGAAGATGTCTCTCTCTCTCTCTCTCCCTTTCTACTCTGTGTAACTCTGACTTTCAAATAAATAAATAAATCTTTTTTTAGAGAGCCAATCAACATATAACACTAGCATAAAAATCTTTCTTTTGTCTTGGGTCTCAGTTTTTAAAATCTGATTTCTCAAAGGGAAAAAATGTGAGAGAGATGAAGTATACCGACAAAAATAATTTACTGTAATTATTTACTGTAATTATATATTGTAATGATGTACTGTAATTTACTGTAAAGAACCATATAGGATTATAACTTGTCTAGAAAACAAAGGAGATTCAAAGTTGCTATTATTTCATGGTTATTTTTTCTTATTTTTAATATCAAGATAGTATATAAATATTATGCACTCCTAGGTATTTGTGTGTTGTTTGATATGTTTTATTTTTAAGCAGAAATTCAAAGAGATAACTGGCTAACATGGAGTTCTGTGTTTCTGATTACTTCTCTCAATTAGAGATCATGGGATTAGAGTTGGTGCTAGATTAAGAATGCTTCAATTTTTATCCACTGACTTCACACCAGCATTTACTATGTTAAACAATATTCTTGGGGTAGATGGCTCTTTCTTGCCAGACTGTAAACTTCATGGGGTCTAGAAACATATTTGCTTTGACACTAAAACTCAGCATCTTGACAGTCAGTCTTTTAGTTGAATAAATACATGATATACAAAATAAATATTTCTGCCCCTCAAGAACTGCCTAAGAGAGAAGAAAATAGAAATCAATTTGATGATTCTCAGTATTAGGTGAATATATAATTTGTCGTTCTGACATAAGCTTGGTCATAAAAAGGGCATATGAATAATTACACACAGTTGAAGTGTATGAACACCTAGGGCCAAGCGGGATAAATGTTCACCCTAGCTATGTATGGCACTCCATGTCAATAGGAGAGGAAGGAGGAAGAGGGGAGGGAGTGTAGGTGGGGAGGTGGTTACGGAGGGAAGAATCACCATGCTCATTACTTAGCAGCAAAGAGGGAATCTGTGATCATTTGTTGCTTAAGAAACGGTGATAGGCATTATTTAATTATAATGCAGGCATCAGTGTTCTCCTGTCTCTGAAATAGGAAGTCTATAACTCAGAATTCCTTGCTGTTTCATCAAAAACAATTCAAAACAAAAACCTAATTAAGCATAAGAGGAAGTTATGCATTAGAAGTCTATTCTAATCTCTAGGAGGTTCAGGGGTTGGAAAATTCATCCAAAATCTTGCTGCCAAATGTCCCATACATTTTCCATGACCACTATCCATAAGCATAAGCTCTTTAAAAAAAGATTTATTTATTTGAAAGTCAGAGTTACACAGAGAGAGGAGAGGCACAGAGAGAGAGAGAGAGAGAGAGAGAATCTTCCATCTGCTGGTTTACTCCCCAATTGGATGCAATGGCCAGAGCTGAGCTGATCCAAAGCCAGGAGCTAGGAGTTTCTTCCAGGTCTCCCATGTGGGTTCAGGGGTGCAAAGATGTGGGCCATCTTATATTGCTTTCTCAGGCCATAGCACAGCTGGATCATAAGAGGAGCAGCTGGGACTTGAACCAGTGACCATATGGGATGCTGGCACTGCAGGAGGCAGCCTTACCTGCTACACCACAGCACCAGCCCCCATAAGCCCTATCTTCTGCAGAACCAGCACCCCAGACACCAGCCACCACATGGCATCCCATGGCACACTCACCCCTGGCAATGTGCTGCAGCTCCTGCTCCTCTCCACTTTCACTGGAAGAATCTGCAACTCCTTGTTTTCATGCAAGTAATTCTGATTCAGATGATGCCCCTGACACAATTGGCTGGCAAGTGCCATGGCATGTGTCCACGGCCTAGCTAAATGCAAAGCTGGAACATTTTAAACTTTTCACTACCATGGTGAGACACGGACTCCATCTAATGAAGTAGGGGATTTTTCAGGGAGTCTAGAGAATCAAATATGACAAAATGACAAATCTTAACCAAAGAGTGCTGTGGTACAGATGAAGAGAACCCAAAATGTATTTTTCTATCTTTTCTTTTCTGAGTTAAGTGCCTAAAAACAAAGCCAATGAGGGTTAAACAGACCCATTCTGAAAATTCCTTAACATCTTCATTTTCATCCAAATTAATATATTGCTTGAAGAAAATAAATTTTACATAAATGAAAATGCAGTACCACAGACAAGTGTACAGAACATAGGCCCTCGGTTAGCTTCAAACCATCTGGGTCCATTAATGTGTTCTTCCAGAACCCAAGCTGCAGTACAATAGAACCACAGCCTCTGACATTCCTCCTCCACCCCAATGGATCTTGGGTTTTCCTCCCACCTCCCCCTCCTGTGAATACATCAGTAGCAGAACAAATGGAATCCAAAGATACGATGATGTTATTTAACATGGAATAAACATAGTGTTTTAGTCAGTACAATCCTCAATACTACACTAATAATTCCGAGTTCACTGATTATGAAAGTAAGTATAAGAAATCTCTTCCTAAGTAATCATAACATTGAGAGCTGAATGTAGACTTTCAAAGTGAAAGAGAGAATAGTGTAGAGATGTGTATCTCTATAATACAGATTTACCGCTGTACTTTATAGACAGTACACCATGTTTGTATTTTTTTTGGCAGTCTAGCATAGTTTATTATATCCAGCTTGTCACTTTGGAAATTTTATGATTAGACACTAATATACAACAAATTTTGAATCCTTACAGATAATATAGAGCACCCTAGGTCCTCCCAAGGGCAGAAAACAGACCAAGAGCTCATAGACTGGCTGCAACTGCAAGAAGCAGATGAAGATATCGTCAGAAAGATACATATTCCTGCAGTGTGGCTGCTGAGCAGTTCTGCCCTTATGGATCTCATCTCTGTTTCAGATCATTAAAGAAAGTTGATGCTTTATGAAATTTCTAAAGATTTCACTAATGAGAATCTAAGATATCTTCACTATGCTAAGAGCCTCAGAACAGCCCAAAGACTTGGGCCATCTATTGCTTTCCCAGGCCATAGCAGAGAGCTGGATCAGAAGAGGAGCAGCCGGGACTAGAGCCGGAGCCCATATGGGATGCTGACACTTCAGGCCAGTGCTTTAACCCGCTGTGCCACAGCACTGGCCACAATGTAGTATTTCTAATAGAAGAGATGGTTAAGTCATTAACTCCTCTAAAATACAAGTTAAGTATTAGTTTTTAAACTCTGCTTCATTCATGAGAACAACAAAATTTTCTCTCTTTGCTTCTGGGTATGTAAATTTTCTTCTAAGAAATTAATCATGACTTTTACATCTCAGACCCTATTATGAGTAAGTAGAGAATATTGTGGGGTCATACGCTCATTCTATCAAAGGAACATTTCTCCAATTAAAGAAAACATTATGGGCATCCCATATGGGCACTGGTTGGAGTCCTTGCTGCTCCACTTCTGATCCAGCTCCTTGCTATGGCCTGGGAAAGCAGTAGAAAATGGCCCAAGTGCTTGGGCCCATGCACATGCATGGGAGACCTTGAAGCTCCTGGCTCTTGGCTTCAGATGAGCCCAGCTCCAGCCGTTGCAGCCAACTGGAAAGTGAACCAGCAGATGGAAGACTTCTCTCTCTCTATGCAACTCTGCCTTTCAAATAAATAAATCAATCTTTGGGAAAAAAAAAGATGTCCAAGTCTTACATCAGAGTACTGGGCTTCAGTGCCTAGCTCTGGTTCCTAACTCCAGCTTCATGCAAATACTGATCCTATAAGGCAGCACTGATGGCTCAAGTATTCAGGTTTCTGCCCACACATGGGAGATTAAGAATGAGTTCATGGGCTGGCGCCATGGCTCACTTGGTAAATCCTCTGCCTGCAGCACCAGCATTCCATTTGTGTGCCGTGTTCTAGTCCTGGTTATTCTTCTTCCAGTCCAGCTCTCTGCTGTGGCATGGGAGGGCAGTGGAGGATGGCCCAAGTGCTTAGGCTCCTGCACCTTCATGGAAAACCAGGAAGAAGCACCTGGCTACGGGCTTTGAATTGGCATAGTGCCAGCTGTAGTGGCCATTTGGGGAATGAACCAGCAGATGGAAGACCTTTCTTTCTGTTTCTCTCACTGTCTTTATCTCTACCTGTCAAATAATCAAAAAAATTGAGTTCACACTCCTGGCTTCAGCCTGACCCAGTTCTGGCTGTTGCAGGCATTTGGGGGAGTAAAGCAGAGAATCAGAGTGCATTTTCATTCTCTCTCCCTCTGCCTCCTAATTAAGTAAAAAAAAATTAAAGACACTCAAACTGGACTAAAGGAAATAATATAGGTAAGTGTCCCACTTCTTTCATATGACCAACAACTAGGTACTAAAAGTTTTCAGTTTTTCCACTCACCACATCCTTTGCCCATGGCATTTAATTTCCTAGGTTTTAATTTTTCTTTTCCCTAGGTAAAATGTGACCACTTGGTGCCAGTGCTGTAGCATGAGGTAAGACACTGCCTGCAATGCCGGTAACCCATATGGGTGCTATCTGAGTCTCAGCAGCTCCCCTTCCAATCCGGCTTCCTGCTAATGGTCCCAGAAAAGCAACAGAAGATAACTGGGGCCCTGCCACCCACATGGGACACCCAGATGAAGTTCCTGTCTTCAGTCTGGCCCAGCCCAGGCCACTGCAGCCACCTGAGGAGTAAACCAGCAGATAGATAATCTGTCTCTTCCACTCTGCTACATTTTCAAATATATGCATCAATCTTCCTTTAAAAAATAAAAACAAAAACCATTTAAGCTTTCAAAGGTATACAAGAAAGAAGTTTACAGCACTGATAAATTCAGGACCTAAACCATCTTCATGAGTGAAAAAAGCAAAGCAAAGAGCAATATACAGAATGATACTGAGTGGGTTTTTAAAAGCATATATTTTGATCCCTAAATTTCTAAACCATGAACATGATTATTACATAAATATATTTATATATTTTTAAGAATTGTTTTATTTACTTGAGAAAGGTCTTCCATCTGTGGCTTCACTCCCCAAATTACTGAAAACCTGGGGCTGGGCCAGGGCAAAGCCAGGAGTAGGGGCCAATGCTATGGCACAGCAGATTTACAACCTTAGCTTGAAGCACTGGCTCCCATAAGGGTGCTGGTGAAAGACGGGGCTGCTCCACTTCTGATCAAGCTTACAGCTTATGGTCTGGGAAAGCAGTAGGAGATGGCCCAAGTCCTTGGGCCCCTGCACCTAAGTGGGAGACCTGGAAGAAGCTCCTGGTTCCTGTCTTCAGATCAGCACAGCTCCAGCCATTGCAACCAGTTGGGGAGTAAACCATCAGATGGAAGACCTCCCTCTCTCTCTCTGTGTGTGTGTGTGTGTGTGTGTGTGTGTGTGTGTGTGTAACTCTTTCAAATAAATAAACAAATCTTTAAAAAAAAAGCCAGGAGTCAGGGAAATTTCATCCAGGTCCCTCGCTTGGGTGCAGGACCCAAGGATTTGTACCATATTCTTCTGCTTTCCTAGGTATGTTAGCAGGGAGCTGGATCAGAAGTAGAACATGCAATTGGTGCCCATAGAGGATGCTAGTGCTGCAGCTGTTGGTATAACCCATTTTTGCCACAGTGCTGGCCCCGACAATTTTTAATTCCTAGGAATTAACAGGGATGAAAGAAGTATGGCAGGATACCTTTTTATCAGAAAAAATATTTTATTTATTTGAAAATGTTATATAGAGATGTAGAGAGAGAGAGAGAGAGAGAGAGAGAGAGAGAGAATCTTCTGTCTGCTGGTTCACTGCCCAAATGGCTACAATGGACAGAGCTGAGCTGATCTGAAGCCAGGAGCAAGGAGCTTTTTCTGGGTCTCCCACATGAGCAAAAGGGCCCAAGGACTTGGGCCATCCTCTACTGCTTTCCCAGGTGCATTAGCAGGAGGCTGGACTGGAAGTGGAGCAGCTGGAACTCTACCAGCTCTCATATGGGATGCCTGTATTTCAGGCCAGGGCTTTAACCTGATGTGCCACAGTGCTGGCTCCAACAGGTGACCTTTTACTCTCAATAATCTCTTCTTGCTATTGGCAGCAGTTTGTAATTTTTTGTTTATTTGCCTTCTTCTTAATCTATATTTTTAAAAAATTACAAAAAGTTCCAGCACCCTGAGAACCTCCATCACAATGGCGTACAATCAGATGTTCATCCACAAAGTGTGATGTAGATGCAAGGTGGAAAATGCAAGGTGAGTTGATTCATCTTTCTCAGGCTGTGGTTTCCATGGGCAACTTTTACAACCAACTGCCTTATTTGTTCCTCTTCCACAGAGTGGAACACATGTTAAGTCATCCTATTTAGCCAAAAGCCAGTGGCAGCACTTCAATATGTCATCAATCCAGGGCCAGCATTGTGGCACAAAGGAGTAAGTTGCCAACTGCAACAGCAGCATGCCTTATGGCACTGCTTTGAGACTCACCTCCTTCACTTCTCATCCAGCTCTTTGCTTGGAAAAGGAGCAAAGATTGCCCAAGAGTTTGGGTTCCTGCACCCACATGGGGGACTGGGACAGAGTTCCAGGGTCCTGGCTTCAGCCTGGCTAGCCCCAGCTATTGTGGCCATCTGGAAGTGAGCCAGCAGATGAAAGATAGAGATCTCTCTCTCTCCCTCTCTCTCTCTCTCTTCCTTTTACCTAAGCATACATTACATAAATAAATGAAAATGCATCAATATAGCAACTTTTTGAGGAAAAGTCTTCTGATTATTGCAGGTATTGTCTCAATGCATAAAAATATTCAGACACAAAAATTATAAACTGATTTATATTTATATTTCTCAACCACATACTTTTCAGAAAAAATTGTCTGCCATTCAGCATCAGGTATCAGTCTGAAAGCATTCATTAAAAAATCAAGTTATTTTACTAAACACAAAAACATCTAGTATAGGCTGCATATAAACCAGTGGCTTCCATGGGTATACACAGATTGATTTTTGTTAATTTACAGGGATCACTGCACTTCCCTGGCATGGAGCTGTCTGAAGAGTTTAAACACTGATTGGTGTGGCATTATTTCTGATATTTGCTTATTATCCAGAGTGCATTTATTAAATATCTATCTTGAACTCCACACTCTATAAATCTATTTCAAATATGTAGATATTTAATGGTACTTACACACTTACGAACTGAGCTAATCCTCCTAACTTCTCTCTGGAAAAGCTATGCCTTTGACATTGCTTTTTTTCACTCATATGGAAATGCATAATATGCTTCTGTATGGTACTTCAGAATTTATAAAAGGCTTTTCAGGTAAGATTTACATAACATCATGTGAAAGTGGCCAAAGGACACAGTCTTCTCATTACAGAGGGGAGAGGTATGAAGTCACTCTCTGAACAGTTACTCAGATTCTATCAGTCAGGTTCAGAATCTTATTAGGTATCAGATACACATCTAGATTTTTTTCCCTACTGTCTCTGTCAGAATTCCCAGCCTATGAGTGAACTTTAGTCTGAATGAATGCTAATATTCAAGGTTCTAAGTGAAAAAATTACTGAGGTTTGTATTGGTGAGTAAAGCATGTGTCTAAACATTACATGTATTTAATAATAAGTATTGAATCACATGAAACTGAATATAAGATTATGCAAATTTTTAAGATGAAGAGCATATATTTAAAACCACATTCTTACATTTTGCAAACGTGTTGAAACAGCTTACTGGAGCATGTGTTTGGCATAGTGGTAAAGCCTTCCACATCCCAGTCACAATGCCCAGGGCTCAAGCCCTAGCCCTGCTTCTGCTTCTGGCTTCCTGCTAACAGAACCCTGGGAGGCAGCAGCTGATGGCTCAAGTACTTGAGTCCCTGCCACCTGTGTGGGAGACCCACACTGAGTTCCTCGCTTCAGCCTGAACCAGCTCTGGTTGGTGCAGACATTTGAGGAATGAGCAGTAAATGGAAGGGCTCTCTCTGCCTTTCAAATAAACAAAAATAACTATACAGACCTTTTCTTAAGGTGTCTTGCTCACTTCTAAATGATTTCCCTTTTCACAGTAAAATACCTAACTGTCCTCTTTAGTAACAGTGCATGTTTTGCTCTCCATGTCCACTCCTGAGCTCCCAGTACTGGCAGCTCACCCTAGCAAACTGACTGGTTCCAATGTTCAAGTACTCATCTCCCATTCTCTTTTGGTGGGTCTACCGGAAAGAAAGGAGAGTATCTACAGTAATTAATATCTTACTGTGGCTCTTGCTGTCCACCTGCAGACCTGAAGGATGACCAGCTGAATACACACTGTGATGTTCTGGACGTAGTTTCCAAACTTCAGTCACTTTGCAGCAGAGGGACTCTGTTCTCATCAATCACCTGAAAGCCTGCAGGAGTAGGGAGAAGCTGTGTTTGAAGAATTCACAAATACAGTGCATTGAAGCCAACCACTACCACCCCCACCACACCCCTACTTCAGGGTTCTGGCAAATCCCAAACCAGGAGTTTGGGACCAGCAGTGGTTCAGGAGGTGACCTCAACTCCTTACTCTGAACAGCTCCAAAGTGCCTGGTGCACCCAGCGGGAGCTCAGCGCCTCGACTTCCCGCCCTCCTGCCCTCCCCACCAGGAATTCGGCTCCCAGAGCCTCCAGGAAGCCTGCAACAGACCCGCAGACAGGAATGTGTGTCCAGAGCTAACCCAAAATACAGGCCCAGCTCAAGTGTCACTTCCCCACAAAGTCACTGTCTTCTACTCCCTCCCGGACGGGTGTAGGCCAGCACCCAGCACTCGCAGTTGCAGCATTTGTGGTTCACCCATTCTCCCTTGAGGGATGATGCCCCCGTGGGAACCCTGCTCCACCTGCGGGCAGGGCTGGGGGAAGAAGGGCTGAGCCAGCCTCCACCCTAGGAAAGTCCAGAGCCCCAGCGCCCTTGCCGGTCATGGGTTCTCCCTGCCATCAGCAGCTCTCTTGCTTCCAGAATCTGATGCTGGGCAGCTCAGGCTCAGCCCAGCAGGGGGCATCAGGCCAATCATTGCTGCCCTGGGGCAGGACTAGAGCTGCAAGACCCACCCCATGATAGGCTGACTATGAAGTCAGTGGTCATTGGTGGGCAGCTAGTAGTTGCGGTGTGTGTGGGTGATGTGGGTGGTGTTAGGTTCTTGGCCGTCCCATTTTGTACCTTGTGGCTAGAATGCAGGTGGTGGCCCGAGAGTCAGGAGGGGCAGGAGAAGAAGAGAGAGACCTTGTGAGTGCAACTGTCCACCTCTCCCACCAGCCCTGCTGGCTGAGGCTTGCAGCATGTGCTGCAGTTGGGGAAGCAATGAAGGCTGAGTCTCAGCAGGAAAACCAAGTGCGTGGTGCTAATTTGCTCGCTGACGCAGCATCTATGTGGTCTGCATGGGCAGACAGGGGGAAGGGTTTGGTAGGAGGGTGCTGGAGGCACACTGGGCCCTTGTGCAGCAGGGGGGTGGTAGCTCATTGCCTCTTTCATCTCTCCATTCATGCAAGTCATTCATAAATCCCACATAGAGGAACAAGTGAGCAGGGGTCAGGAGCAGTGCTCTAATGTTTAGGCATTTTACTTTGTGGAGGGGGTTGTATCCTTGTCAGCCTACATTCAAAAAAGATACTCTGTCCCAGGAAAACAAGAAGACTAGGAAAGTCAGCATACCCAAATTGTTTCTTTTAATTTTAAAGACTCTCTTGTGTCCAACTGTGGTCACTATGTTAAAAGGAATATTTAGAAGACTGTGAACATTTTGAATGTTGAGCAAGGAGTTGCTCTCCTATGACATGGGTGAATCTATTGTAAGAACAATATGCATGAGTACATTCTTATAGAATATTTCTGCAGTGGTTTTTGAGTTCTTACAGATTTGAGTTTTATAAAATGATGCCAAATCATTATATTTACTTGTTTACTCAAGAGACACAAATATTTTTCTTTAAAGTGAAGAAACAAATTGTAAATGTTGAGAAGCAATTAATTTTGGGATGTGGTAATTTGCAATAACCAGTAAGGATGGCTAATATATATATATACATATATATATGTACAAATTTAAAATGCAAACCAAGAAGTGAAAAATGTTTTTGTTACTTTAAAAATGAACGTTATAAATTCTCTCCTTAAACTATATTTCACCGGGTACGTGGCTCACAAGGCTAATCCTCCGCCTGCAGTGCTGGCACCCCAGGTTCTAGTCCCGGTTGCTCCTCTTCCAGTCCATCTCTCTGCTGTGGCCCAGGAGAGCAATGGAGGATGGCCCAAGTGCTTGGGCCCTGCACCCACATGGGAGATCGGGAGGCCATGGTGGCCATTTGGTGGGTGAACCAATGGAAGGAAGACCTTTCTCTCTGTCTCTCTCACTGTCTAACTCTGCCTGGCAAAAAATAAATAAATAAATAAATAAATTTTGCCTTGTACACTCTCAGTTCTTATTCTGAAGATGTTAAAGTGTATCACATTTTTATTGAGAAGCAAAGAAAAATGTTCCACTTTAGAATATTAAAAACATACAATTTAAATTTTGCTGAACAGCTTGTAATAGTTGAATTTGTATTTTTAGGCATAAATGTGTTTTCTTCTTGATGTATTATGACAGATATATTATTTTCATGGTAGTGGAATGTATGAGGTAAATGATCCAACAGATTTGTTTTCATTAGATCAAACTTTCCATGGGGTACCTAAACTTAGAATGAGTTTGATATCACAACACTATTTACATTCTCTGTAAGAAAAATAAAGGACATTTGTCCCTAGATTTCAAATCACAGAATGAGATAGTCCAATTTATTTTTGGTTTTCCGTGATGTATTGCTGTGTTTTATAATACCATACATTCATGAAAAATAGATTTTTATTCAAAAGTTCACATTTGTGCCACTTTTTTTTCTGTAGGTCTAAAATTTTTCTAAAGGTCAATCTTTCTATAAAAAAGTTCATATGTGTTGCCTGATGTAATCAATTTCTTTTTTTCTAGATTTATTTTTATTTATTTGAAAGACAGAGTTATGTAGAGAGGTAGAGACAGAGAGAAAAGTCTTCAATCTGCTGGTTCACTTCCCAATTGGCTGCAAAAGCCGGAGCTGAGCTGATCTGAAGCCCGGAGCCAGGAGCTTTTCTCAGGTCTCCCACACAGGTGCAGGGGCCCAAGGACTTGAGCCATCCTCTGATGCTTTCCCAGGTGCATTAGCAAGGAGCCAGATCAGAAGTGGAGCAACTGGAACTCAAACCAGCACCCATATGGGATGCTGGCACCCTAGGTTGGGGTTTTAACATGCTGTGCCACAGCACTGGCCCCTGTAATCAATTTCTAAAGTGTATACACTGACAAGAAGAATTACACAAAGTACACTCATCTAACAAGGCATATCTTTGCTAAATTTAAAGACAATGGCTTTACCTGCTACACGTAATGCTAGCCTCAAGTATTTGCTTTGGAGCAATACTCATCTGCAGTTTTCATAGGTTTTATCAGAAAGTATCATTTGATAGTAAATCCTTTTAGTGAATATATGAAATAGATCAAACATTGAATTTGTGAAAAAAAATGGCTGCCATTCAGATCATGCCAAGTCTAAGGCTTTGCCACTTCATGATTATATATCCTTGGGCAAACCAGTTACTTACCTCTTCATGCCTCAGTTGCATTTTCTTTAAAGTTAAAATAACAGGAGCTACCTCCATTTTTCTGGAAACATAAAATTCAGGAAACATCACCTGGTATAAAATAAATGTTAGCAATTATTATTATTATCTATTCACATTTTCCTAAATAAAGGTATTTAAATATCTGTGCCTTTATGCTTAATGTTGTAGTGTACACATTTAGATACAACTCAAAATTTATTTGAAATTATATACATTCAAGTTTTGTAAAACTTCATATTTTGCTTGACATGGTAACTCAAACTAGATTCAATTCCTTTTAATTTGATGAGTGAGCCATTTCTTATCTAATTCCCTGGATAATGTAACTTATTCACTCATTTGTGCTTTGTGATGATACCTGCCTCTTTGTCAAAACAGTAACTAAACTGCATCCTTTTTGGTCAAAAATAAATCAATAGAGTAAATTGGTATTTAAAGAAAGGGACTATTCTTTGGCAGTAATCTTAAACTAGCACATTGATGCACTTTGGTAAGTGCATTGGAGACTTGCTGATTGTGTATGTACATTTGTGAATGTATGTATGGTACATGGGTGTGTGTGTGTGTGTGTGTGCTCAATTTAAAGCTACAATAAAATTGTAGCATTATCCAAAGAAATAATTCTAGAAAATCATAGTTTGCAATGATTTTTGCTCTTTGGAGATTATGATGTTTAGATGATGCCTAAAGTTTCTGTGAATTTTTTTCAGAATTCTAGTAATATACAACACTGAAATTCATAAAGAAGGGGAAAATAGTTGGGTTCAAAGATATCATTAGACTACAGAACCAATCAGCCATAATTCAGGCCTCCAAATTAAACTACTTGTATGAGAAAATTTAAGTAGTTGTACTGATGTCACATATTGTTTGCAAACAAATGTATCTTTTTAAAAATTATTTATCTATTTACTTATTTATTTGAAAGCCAGAGTTACACAGAGAGAGAAGAAGAGGCAGAAAGAAGAGAGATAGGTCTTCCATCTGCTGGTTCACTCCCCAATTGGCTGCAATGACTAGAGCTGCACCGACCCAAAGCCAGGAGCCAGGAGCATCTTCTGGGTCCCCCATGCGAGTTCTGGGGCTCATGGACTTGGACCATCTTCCAGTGCTTTCCCAGGCCTTAGCAGAGAGGTGGCTCAGAAATGGAGCAGCTGGGACTCAAACTGGCATCCATTTGGGATGCTAGCACTGCCAGGCTGCAGCTTTACCCGCTATGCCACAGTGCCAACCCCAAATGTATATTAACATTACTGTATTTGGTAAACACATAACATTAGTGTTGAAAGAATAAATAATTATAAACCTCAGTGAAGGCAATTTGTCATTAGGTAACAAAACCATGCAATGCATTCAACTGAATTCTAGTCCAGATATTTTTTCATAAAGAAATTTTAAACAAAATTATATTGATGCCAAAATATTCACAATAGAATGATTCCCTGAAGTGCAAACATATGGTAATCATTTACATTGGATGATTGCTTGATAAAATACATCGATAAATTTCATGTAGTCTATAATTTAATAAATCCTTTAAATTAATTGAATTAGTTTGAGGATATGCTTTGAAGAGTGTCTATAAAAAGTGTAGGGCAATAATTTATACTGACAATCATAACTTCCCCCACCCACCCATAACCCTCCTATTTCCTGCTCCCTCTCCCATCCCAGAAGATTACAAAATTGTATGAAGGACATTTGTACAGTAAACAAATATACTGATTTCCAATGCAATATTTGAATACTTGAAGCAGGAAGGCTAAGTACTTCTTAGCCAAAATAACATGTTTTGTCCAGTGTAAAACCCATTTGCCATCCCAATACACAAAGGGATTTGGGGCAAGAAGGAAAAAAGAAGTCCACACATGCAGAAATTTTAAGCAAAACAAAATAGAGAATGTATTTAGTTTCATGTAAATCACACGAGAATTAATAGTATTCTACCAATTTCCAACAAATATTTTAACTTTAATGATGAATGAATTTTCAGTTACATAGCAGAAAACTTCTACCCTCTCCCATAAAACTGAAAGAGAAACTTTTTAAAAGTAAAAACTGATGAAAGAATTCTGCAATACATGTTAATGTTAAGTAGCGCAGCAGAGTTTATTTAGAAATACAAACACACACACAGAAAATAAATACATTAAAATCTTACTGAATAGTCCAGTAATAGTTCAGGATCCAATATGTGTGCAAAAGATTCTGGATTTCCCAGTCACTTTGTATAGGAAATGATGTGCTTTGCTATGTAGCATGTAACTTTAGATTCCTGAACACCTCCACTTTGCTTCTTACCCTGAGTCCCAGCAAATACAGGAACACAGCTGTTGAGTCATTTATTTTCTGGATTTGGGAATATCAAAGAATTAATGAGTATAGAAAGTTGTACAGCAAAAACCAAGAATATCCAAGGGAGTTCAGGAAAATCAATTGAACAAGTCAAAATACTATGAATGTATACTGAATGCTCTGTTTTTAATATGCCTTACTTACCTAAAAAGACATGAGGGCTATTGCTCTCTCTCTTAATACAACTAAGGAGAAGATATCACCAATGCTCAAGAAAAATGAATACACAGCAGAGCTAATACAAAATCCCAAAAATCCAAAACAGAAAAACTGGATATGCACTCTTTACACATACAATGAAGTGGCAATGAAGTAGAACAAATCTAAAATTAGAAAAAAATCTTTTTTTAAAGATTTATTTATTTATTTTAAAGTCAGAATTACACAGAGAGAGGCAGAGAAGAGAGAGGGGTCTTCCATCCACTGGTTCTCTCCCCAGTTGGCTGCAATGGCCAGAGTTGCACCGATCCAAAGCCAGTAGCAAGGAGCTTCTTCCAGGTCTCCCACATGGGTGCAGGGGCCAAGGACTTGGGCCATCTTCTACTGCTTTCCCAGGCTATAGCAGAGATCTGGATCCATATGAGATGCCAGCACTGCAAGTGGTGGCTCTACCCACTACGCCACACCGCTGGCCCCAAAAATTCTTGTCAAATTAAGAACATTTAACCTTTGTTTTAGAATGAATTATTAAAATATCTAAACTGGGGGAATACATAATTTCTTTCTTTAGAAATCAGAAGAGAAAAAGAACACTTCAAGGCTACTGTGACACCACACAGAAGGAATGGAGAATCATGACCTCAATTAGCCTAGGGACAGAATAAAAGGGAGGGAAATAGGAACAACAGAATTAAGATGAATAAGCTTTGACAGCTGAGAGAATCTGAATGTAAAGAAAAGGCATCCAGTTAACTGAACCAATAGAGATAAGTCTGAGAGGAAAAAACATTGTTAAGACATATTAATGGGGCCAGAGCTGTGGCTTAGTAAAGTCAAAAAAAATCTAAAATTTGTTTTTAAATTATATAATTAAAAAAGATAAAAAAGATGTTCAATCTTAAGTCTCTACAGCATAAGATATACATCAATTTTCCCAGGTTCTATTTGCATTAATTAACAAAGTTTCATGGGTATAATCACTAGAGTGGCTCCAATAAGTCTTTTTATAAAAATTATTTTTTAGTTTGACAGGCAGAGTGGACAGTGAGAGAGAGAGACAGAGAGGAAGGTCTTCCTTTTTCTGTTGGTTTACCCCCCAGTGGCCGCTGCGGCCAGTGTGCTGCGGCCGGCACACTGCGCTGATCCAAAAGCAGGAGCGGGGTGCTTCCTCCTGATCTCCCATGCAGATGCAGGGCCCAAGCACTTGGGCCATCCTCCACTGCACTCCTGGGCCATAGCAGAGAGCTGGACTGGAAGAGGAGCAACTGGGACAGAATCTGGTGCTCCCACCAGGACTAGAACTCGGTGTGCCTACACCGCAGGTGGAGGATTAGCCTATTGAGCCATGGCGCCTGTCTCCAATAAGTCTTAACCTGGGATGCAACTAAATTTAACAAGGATACTCAATAGGAATTTTAGAAGAATTCCCAAAATATGTTATCTGAATAAAAATAAGTACTTTACTTGGTACATCTCATATTAACTATGCTATTGTCTAAATTTCCAATTGTCAGGTGTACTAAAAAAATCCCAGAAGCAGCACAGTAGGTCCAACATGATGAAGAATAAAATAAAGATTTTCAGTTACAACTTGCCTAGAGAAAATGAGAATTCACAGATCCCAGATTAAAATAGCCAAGAAGGCCCAATAAAAGAAAACTCAATGTATTCATATACTAACATTTATTACCTCAGATTTATTTAACAAAAAGGTGATTATTCCAGCTATATCCCATTAGGTAGCCCAATTTTACCTGCTAAATCCATTAAAAGAAAAAAGCACCTCATGATATGCTACTAAAATCATATTTCTATATGAAATCCACCATGTCCCCTGTACCTTATATTTAATGTTAACAGATCTGATGAAAATCAATAGATAAATGATGTGTCTTAACCAAGTGTGCAAATGCATTTTGCTCCAAGTTTTTCCAAAAACCCCTCAGTTTAAGTTTGCCTTCACCTTGAAAAGACACTTCTGAGGTTTACAAATCAGTCCAGCTTCTTTGGGCCTCCCTCCAATGAAAGGGCTAAAATCCATCAAAATAAACTCTAGGGACTGTCCTTGTGCTCCCAGTGACTTTTTCACTCTAAGGGCTCACAAACCTTCTAAATTCTTTAGATCACCTGTGATGTCCATTAGTTCTCAAAGACTATGATGCAAGTAATTTCCCCTCTTGGAACCTTGTTATTAACTGTGTTGTATGAGAAATGAAGTCTCCTACACACCTTGTGCTTATGATTCTCCAAACCATGTTGCCTGCTAGGACTTTGGCCATGAATATAGGACAGCAATACCTGAACATGATTACTGAGATCTCCTTAATAAAGGATAGACTGGGGCCAGCACTGTGGTGCAGTGGTGTAATCCTTTACTTGCAATGCTGGCACCCCATATGAGCACCAGTTCTAGTCCCCATTTCTCCTTTTCCCATCCAGCTCTCTGCAATAGCCTGGGAAAGCAGTAGAAGCTGTTCCAAGTGCTTTGGTCCCTGCCAAAATATGGGAGACCTGGAAGCTCCTAGCTCAGATTGGCCCAGCTGCAGACATTGCAGTCATTAGGGGAGTAAATGAGCATATGGAAGACCTTTCTCTCTGTCTCTTCTTCTCACTCTCTGTAAGTAAACCTGTCAACTACATAAATAAATTCTTTATATATATATTTACATTTATTTATATATTTATGTATATAAATATATTCATATATAAAATATATTATAATTTATCATACAATATATTATATAATATATAATTATAAACAGATAATATTATATAATTTATTATATGTATTATATATATATATATTATTGAGATGACTTCAATAGCCAGAGTGTGGCCAGGTTGAAACCAGGAGCTTTTCCTCTGATGTGTGTCCCAGGAACCCAGGTACTCGGAGCATCTTTCACTGCTTTTTCAATCCATTGGTAAGGAGCTGGATCAGAAATAATTATTTATATATAAATAACAAATTCATATATAATAATTATATACAATTATATATTTATAATAATTATATGCAATTCTATATTATGTATAGAAATATATAATATAATATATAATATAATATATATTATAATATATAAATATATATATGATGGACCAAAATATGGTATTCTCCATTTGGCAGAAGGGACAGGCTCCAATATCTACTGTCTATGACAGTATGTCAGCATAATGCAGGAGGTAACCCCTCTACCAAATAAGAAAAGCTATTTCAGTTCAGCTGGACATCATTCTGCTGACTGTTGACCTTATTACTGTTAGTCTGGATGCTTTCATTGGTTGCAATCCAGAGACCCAATTTTCCCATAGATATAAACATCAGCAAACATGAAAATTTGGTAAGAAAAGCTTAAACTGAGAGTTATGATTAATAACTATTTTAACAAAATTTCTCAGAACCCATCTAATCCAAACCTTGGACAATTGGAAGACATTGTACTTGGCCCACCCATAATCAAAATGGATTCTAAATCCTTCAACTGCAAGGAGAGTATCATAGACATTAATGCTCCAAACGGATCCAGTTCTCTGCTAATGTGTCTGGAAAAGCAGCACAGGGTGACTCAAATATTGGGGCTCCTGCACCCTTGTGAGAGACCTGGAAGAAGCCCCTGGCTCCTGATATCAGTCTGGCCTAGCCGCAGTCATTGCAGCCATTTGAGGAGTGAACAAACCAGGAGGAAGATCAATCTCTCCCATTCTCTCTATCTAGTGCTGCCTTTCAAATTCATAAAAGGATCTTTAAGAAAATAGATCACTTCAATAAATTTGCCATTGCTCAGTCATGATGACTTTTACTACCTTCAGTTCTTTTTCAAAAGATTTATTTATTGGAAAGGCAGATAGAGGAGCTGGTGGTTGTGGTGCAGTGGACAAAGCTGCTATCTGTTACATTGGCATCCTGTATGTGCACCAGTTCAAGTACCAGCTATTCCATTTCTGATCCAGCTCCTTACCAATGGACTGAAAAAGCAGGGAAAGATGGCCCAAGTGCCTGGGATGCTGCCACGCACATTGCAGGAAAAGCTCCTTGCTGCCATGCACATCGGAGGGAAAGCTCCTGGCTTCAACCTGGCCACACTCTGGCTATTAAAGTCATCTCAAAAATGAATTAGGTGGTGGAAGATTTCTGTCTCTCCCTCTCTCTGTAACTCTTTCAAGTAAGTAATTAAATATTTTAATATGATAAAAAAGGCAGAGACACACAGAGACAAAGAGAGAAGGAAAGAGAAGCAGAGAGATCTCCCATCTGCTGGTTCACTTTCTATATGGCTACCACTGTGCAAGACCAGGTTCTCATGTCCCCATTGAGGTTACAGTTCTCCAATTTGACGACAGGAATGAAAGAATTTGAGCTATTATACATTGCTTCCCAGGGATATTAACATGAAGCTGATTTGGAAGTGTAGTACCCAAAACTCAGATTAGCACTGCAATATAGGCTGTGGGCATCTGTTGTGACTGCTAACAAATTGGAAATCCTAGAGTAAAAATCAACATATTCCTGGACATACACAATATACCAAAATTGAGTCATGAAGACACATAGAAAAGCTAAACAAACCAAAAACCAAGACAGAGATTGGATGAGTAATAAAGACCCTCCCAACAAGGAAAAGTCCAGGATCAGACAGCCTCGCTATTGAATTCTACAGGACTTTTAAAGAACTAATGCTTCTCAAACTATTCAACACAATTGAAAGAGAGACAATCCTCTCAAACTCCTTCTATTAATCCTGCATCACCTTAATTCTTTAACTAGAAAAGATACAGTTGAGAGAGAGTACTATAGAAAAATATCCCTGATGGGGGCCAGTGCCATAGCACACTGGGTTGATCCTCCACCCGTGGAGACGGCATCCCATATGGGTGCCAGTTCTGGTCCCGGTTGCTGCTATTCCAGTCCAGCTTTCTGCACTGGACTGGGAGGGCAGTGGAGAATGGCCCAAGTGCCTGGGTCCCTGCACCCGCATGGGTGACCAGGGAGATGCTCCTGACTCTGGCTTCCGATTGGACCAGCACTACCTGTTGGGCCATATGGAGCATAAACAAGCAGATAAAATACTTCTGTCTCTCTGCCTCTGCCTCTCCATCTCTGTAACTCAATCTTTCAAATAAATAATTCTTTTGAAAAGGTCAACAAACAATAAAGGCTGGTGGAGAGGGAGAGAAAAAGGTACCCTAACCCACTGTTGGTGGGAATGAAGCTAGTGCAACCATTATGGAAGGCAGTATCAAAGTTCCTCAGAAATCTGAAAACAAACATACCATGTGATCCTGCCATCTGACTACTGGGAATTTATCTGCATGAAATGAAATAGAATATGCACAGGCATGAGTTATCTGTACCCTCATGTTTATTACAGCTCAATTCACAATAGCTAACATGGAATCAACCCAGATGTCCATCAACTGGTGACTGGAACAAAAATATGAGCTATATATACAGTGTAAAATACTATTCAACCATAATTGAGAATGAAATCCCATCTTCTGTAACTAAATGGATGAACTGGAAACAAGTATGCTTCATGAAAGAAGCCAGTCCCCAAAAGACAAATACCATATGTTTTCTCTGACTGGTGGTAATTAATATATAGACAACAAAAAGCAGCATATGAGTTAAATTGACATTTTGAGATTTGAGTATTGTTCATAGCACTTTTCTGTACTCTTTGATAGAGTACACAACATATACTCATTGATATTTCTGCTACTACTTGCTGAATTCTTTATTTTGTAGAGGGTTAAAGCTTGTGATTCTAAAATAAAATCAAAGCATGCAGCTGTCAAAATTAAAAGAAAATAAAACAAGAAGGAGGGAGTTGGAAATATGAGAACAAGGGAAGATAGGATAGGATGTTATCAGTTTGCTCTTCAATCTGTATATATAAATTACATGAAATTTGTTCACTTAATATGCATTTAAAAATATAAACTTAACACTGGAAGAAAAAGACCTGAGATCAGTGTTTTCTGGATTACCACTAATAAAATTTAGTCTTCATTTATGTCTGACCATATTTAATTTCTTATTTATTTATTTTATAAGAAAATTAACATCACCATTCCTAACAAGTCCATCCTGCTTCATCCATATCTATCAGTTCCCACTATGCTAATAATTTCTCATGAACTTAAATCCATATCATCTTAAAAAGATGCAATGTGGGGCTGGCGCTGTGGCATAGCAGATAAAGTTGTTGCCTGCAGTGCTGGCAAGCCATGTGGGTGCCAGTTCAAGTCGTGGCTGCTCCACTTCTGAACCAGCTCTCTGCTATGGCCTGGGAAAGCATTAGAAGGTGGCCCAAGTCCTTGGGGCCTTGCACACATGTGAAAGACCCTGAAGAAGCTCCTGGCTTCAGATTGACACAGACCAGTCATTGCGGCCAACTGGGAGTAAACCAGCTGATGGAAGACCTCTCTGTCTCTGTCTGTCTCTCTCTCTCTCTCTACCTCTCCTCTATTTGTGCAACTCTTTCAAATAAATAAATTAATATTTAAGAAAAAAGCCTGATTCATGTTATTATTTATGTGTTTTAGAGGCTTTGCAGATGTTGATTACATGTGCCATGAAAACCCATTAAAATGCAAATCCTATAAGAGGCAACTCCATGTGCACTAAACTGGTAAAATCCAGTGCATGTGTTGAGAAAAACACACTAGCAATACATTTCAAAAAGCTGTGAAATATTATAAGTGGCTGTCAAAAGCTAAAAATCTGACAATGACTCATTATGTCATTTATTTATATATAATGCTGAGAAAATCAGAAGTATTTGTTAAAACTTCTGCTAAAATGCACTTGATTTATAATTTTTAAATGCATCTTTCCTAGATGTAATGCAATCCTGTACTACTTTAGAGTATCAGAAATTTAAAATGTTGGACTGGTGCTGTGGTGGAGCAGGTTAACACCCTGGACTGAAGTGCCAGCATCCCATATGGGGGCCGGTTCAATACTCAGCTGCTCCACTTCTGATCCTGCTCTCTGCTATGGCCTGGCAAAGTAGTAGAAGATGGCCCAAGTCTTTGGGCCCCTGTACCCATCTGGGAGACTGGGAACTAGCTCCTGGCTCCTGGCTTCAGATCAGCACAGCTCTGGCAGTTGCAATCAATTAGGGAGTGAACACCAGATGGAAGACCTCTCTCTTTCTCTCTGTCTATCCTCTCTGTCTGTAACTCGACTTGTACATAAATAAATAAATCTTTAAAACAATTAAGAAATTTAACATGTGAAAGGTTTTTAAAAATGTATTTCTTTATTGTGAGGCAGAGTTACAGATATAGAGAGGAAGAGATAGAGAGGTCTTCTATCAACTGGTTCACCCCTAAATGGCCAGAATGGCTGGAGCTGGGCCGATCTGAAGCCAGGTGCCAGAAGCCAGGAGTCAGCAGCTTCCTCCAGGTCTCTCACATGGGTGCAGGGGCCCAAGAACTCAGGGCATATTGCACTGCTTTCCTAGGCCATTAGTAAAGAGCTGGATTGGAAGTGCAGGAGCAGGGACTCAAACTGGTGCCCATGTGGGATGCTGGTGCTGCAGGTGGATGCTTAATCTACTATGCCACAGAGTGGGCCCAGTGAATGGTTTTAGGAAGACATCTTTCATGTAGACTAGGCTGCAATATTGCAAGGTAAGGTTTAGCTTTTATTCCCACACATCAGTATTCATCTTTTAGCAACTATAAATACTGAATATCATACATATAGACATAAATATAGGTAACTGCAGATTTTGTTGTCATTCTTTCTAATTCTCTTTTTAATGTCTGCTAATAGGTCATCTTATGGATTATTATATTGATGTTACCCATACACAAGCATCAGGCATTTCCACTGTTGAATGTGTTTATGAGTACAGGTAGATTTGTGTGTACATGAATGCACATTTGATGGAGATAGCACTGACAGTAATACTGTGAGAAATCCTAACGCTGATTCCAAACTTTCTGTCCTCCGCAGAGATGGCTGTCATTGAAGTAGACCACAGGGCCCCTTTTGCTGTTATGGACTGAAATGTGCCTCCCTAAAACTCTAACACGGAAGTGCTAACCAGCAACATGACTCTACCTGAAGAAAGTGCTTTTAAGCAGATCAAATGGTAGATGTGTCTGTCACATCGGAGAAAGGCTTCTGGAAAAATCGAGCCTATTTAAGCACCTTGATCTGATATTTTCAAGCTCTACAACTCTGAGAAGTAAAATTCCATGATTTAAATCATATTCTCTGTGGTATTTTCTTAGCAAATTAATATATCCTCATTTCTGCCAGCATTTTCTATTGTCATCCAGAAGGTCCTAGTGATTAGCAGAGAAATATAGAAACTAAAAACTGTGATTTTAGATTACCAAGTATCTACTAACACAAAAAGATCCCAGAAGCCACCTACTACCATCGTCTAGGACCCAGAAAAAAAACAGGAAGGAGTCAAGTTGCAGGGCAGTAGAAAAAAGTGAATAATGAAAGATCACAGCAGAAGTAAATAAGGAAGGGTTTGATGCTGTGGTGTAGTGGGTTAAAGCCTTGACCTGCTGTGCATGCATCCCATATGTTGCTGCTAGGAGACCAGGTGCTCCACTTCCAATCCAGCTCCCTACTAATGCACCTGGGAAATTGGTGGAAGATGGACCATGTTCTACGGTGCTGGCACCCACATGAGAGACTTGGAAGAAGCATCTGGCCTTTCCAATAAATAAATAAATCTTAAAAATATAGAAACAGTGTTAGCACTGTTGGAAAACAGACTCATAGTTCAATGTAAAAGTATAGGCAGCTGAAATAAACCGACTTTTCTACAGGCAACTCCTATTTAACAAAGGAAAGAAAACAAACAGGAGAAAGAAGAACCCCTTTAGCATATGGTTTAAAGGAAAGTGATTATCCATATGTAGAAGCCTGAAAATATACCCAAAACCTCATACACTATGTAAAAGCAACTCAAGGTGAATTAAAAGTCTAAATATAAAGCCAGAAACTAAGTAAACATATGAGAAACTATAAAACATAAGCATAGATAACAGTTTTGGGTAAGATTCCAAAAGCACAAGTAACAAAAATAAAATATAGAAATTTGAGCATATCATATTAAGATACATCTTCACAACAAAGTATTCAACAGAGTAAAGATACAATGGACAGAATGGCAGGAAACATTGAAAACTCTGACTATGACAAAAGATTGATAGCCATAACATACATATATTGAACTGGGAAAATCTCCAAATAAGAAGCAAAATGTACAGCTAAGAAATGGGCAAGGATCAGAACAGATGTTTCTCAGAAGAAGAAATCTCAATTGTCAAGACATAGATGAACATGCCCAATATCACTAGCCATTAGGGAAATGTAAATCAAAACCAATAGCAGACTCCATCTGTGGGAGAAGACAATGCTTGGGTTTTCATTTGTGCAACAAGTGGGTTTAGAGGACCCTGTTCACCATAAGAGGGCAGAGTCTACATGGAAGTAAGGAAACCTTAATGTTTTCCTAATGGGCTTGTTAAATTCTTGACCAGTGCCTATTACTTTTGCCGCAAACTTTCCAGTCTCACTACTTTCCTGCTTCTTCCTCTTCTCTGTGGCTTGCAAAAACAGTGTACCTTCTAATATGGAGGATACTTTTGTTTTGTTTTATTCCTTCTGTCTCATGATGTTCCTCTAAGAAATCACAACCCTCCAAGTATTCATTAATTTATGCAGTCTGCAGTTTTCATGGGCTACTACATGGCAAAGTACTAGGTTAAAGGAAAGGTATAGGTCAGGAACTGAGCAAAGTTCACAATGATGAAGCCATTGGGGAAATGAACCTGATGGAAGACCTCTCTCTCTCTCTCTCTCTGCCTCTCCTTCTCTCTCTGTGTAACTCTGATTTTCAAATAAATAAATAAATCTTTAAAAACTAACAAAATATACTAATAACCTGGTGGCAACACCTTTCTATCAGAACATGTGAAGCACTCAAACACAGTTTGTCCCAGAAAGTCAACCATAGGGCATATCTTCTACTGCACTTGTGGACATCTCTGAGGGGGGTAAGGGGCACTTATTTCTTCCCCTCTTCTTTCTTACCACTCTCACAGTTATAACTTCTATCGATGCTTCCAAAGACCAGTCTCTATGAAATTGTAGAACTAATATCCTCCTATGTCAAAAGTGTCATGGGTTTAAACACAGAACCCAAAATAAGATAAGTAACTGGCCTTCTTAATTACACAGTGTGGAATGTAAGATTCTCAGTGGAGCACTGGGTAATATAAAGTGCTGGGCAGAGAAAAACTGTTACTTATCTGTATTTATGATGCTGTAATTCTCCTCTTTATGCAAACTCAGATTAAAAGAGCTCCCGTTAGTGGGCAGCACTGTTGCATAGTGGGTAAAGCTACTGCCTGCCTTGTCAGCATCCTATATGGGTGCCGGTTGGGATCCTGGCTGCTGCACTTCCCATCCAGCTCTCTGCTGTGGACTGGGAAAACAGTAGAAGTTGGCCCAAATCCCTCATCTCCTGCACCCACCTATGAGACCTGGACAAAGTTCTGCCTTTCAAATAAATAAATAATTATTTAAAAAATCAGCTTCATCTCAGAAGGAGCTCCTGGCTACTGGCTCCAAATTGGCATACCTCCAGCTATTGCTGCCAATTGGGGAATGAACCATCGGATGGAAGACCTCTCTCTCTTTCTCTCTCTCTCTCTCCTCTCTGTGTAACTCTTTCAAATGAATAAATAAATCTTTAAAAAAGTAGCTCCAGTTATTGACAACACAGTAGACTTGCATTAATTTTGGTTCCCTTCTCACTTTGCAAAGGGATCAGTGGCAGGTCAAAACAGTTGACAGCCTTGCTAACAGGAGAAGAGATAGCTGAAGACAGAAAATGAAAAGCAGCCAAATACATCATCAAAGAAAGAGAAGTGGACCCCATCCAACACAAACCTTTAAAAGTGGATGCTCACAATTAATGAGTGAAACAGCTGCCCACTGAAATCTTGTCTAGGGAGGGAAGATGTCCTAAGTTCTGCTTTTGTAAACTCCAGTCATAAATCTGTCCTAATAAATCTGTCCCTGGCATCTCTTTTACAAACATACTGGACCCACTGACCATTGGAAATGTGGTTCTAATCATGTAGGCTGCCATTTAAACCCACCAATGCTGTAACAGCTAAGAAACTTGAATTTGATGCTCAATTCTCAGGAAATCATTCCAGCTGAGCCTAGGGCCATTAATAGAAACTCCTTGGATCCTCCACTGTCTCTGTGCCTGTTTGAAAGAAGGGAGATTTCCCACCCCATGTTTCTGGAACAGCTTCAAATTCCACATTGGAAAAATTTGATAATTAATACTTGAGAGGGATCAACACACAAAGCAGCTATTCACGCTTCACACTGCTCCCCACCAGGAAGATGAGGTGCAGGATGAGAGCAGTGGGGCAGATCCTAGACAGATCCTCCTGCCCACCCCTCTGCTGCCCCAGGCTCCCTCCTGAGGGCCATCCAGCCCCACCCTGCAGGAACCAGCCCAGGAAACATCAAGAGACAAGGCAGACTGCATTCTGAGACCACCCACAGTGGGAACCCGGCTTATTTAACTGTGGAGATCAGGAGTCTTTCTGCCTTCCTTCCCTGTGAGTGCAGGTTCCCAGAACGCTGTCCCCTCTCTCCTGTAACCACTAAATAAAGCACATTAGGGACAGTTTAGGTGAGGTACTGCAGGAGAGAGTCCGGGCACTTTGAGCCTGGGAAATAGAGGTGGGAGACAGAGCAGCCCGGGTCCCAGCCCTGACCTCGGGAGAAGCTGCCAGGATCGCTGGCACACTTCTCCCACATGTGTCTCCGCCCCTTCCTGCATGCCAAACCTGCAGCAGAAAGTCCCTGGAGCAGGTACCCTTTCTTCCAGATACACGGGGAGTGAAATTGGGAGTGTGGGGAAGAGAGTCCCTGGCATGTGGGACCCACAGTTGGTGGATGAAGAGGGAAGAAGCAGCAGGAGGCAGGCTCAGGGTGAGCACTCGGAAACTGCCTGGGATCGCACGTGCAGAGCAGGAGTTGCAGTAAATGCCAGAGAAGGAGCAGCATAGCCCCCAGGGTTGACACTGATCAAGGAATGAACTCCCCTGGTCCAACTCTGAGCCCCAGGGACAGGCAGTGGCAGGTGCATGCCCACAGGTATTTGGAAAGCAGAATACCTCGGAGCTACTGGGAACTCTGGGAAATGGAGTCCAGGCTGCAGCATCCCTAGAGACACCAGCTGTTCCTCCAAAAAGCTGCAGTCAGGGGTGGGTGCCCACAACCAGAGGGCATTTGCTTTTGTTAAGTCCCTCCTTCCTTTCCTTCACACACCAAAATCTCAGGGATCAGTTGCTGTTCCTTTCCTGCATCAAATCTGAAAGAGTGACACTCACTGCTGCTAACTGACCCCAAATCCTGGCTCCCTCATAACCTCTGTCTCTTCCAGAAAAATCTTATTTACTACTTTGGCCCTAGAAATCATAAATGACAATGATAGAATGTAACTTTTAACAGAGGTGTAGAAGGCATGGTTTAATATCCAGTTTTGAGAATACAATTTTCATTTGTGTTTTATTGATGTTTATACTTCTTTTAAGATTCATTTTTTTATTTAGAAGTCAGAGTTACAGAGAAGGAGAGGCACAGAGAGAGAGAGAGAGAGAGAGAGGTGTTTTCCATCTGCTGGTTCACTCCCCAATTGGCAGCAGCACCACAGCGCCGACCCCTTATAGTTCTTTTCAAATCATTTTACACTGTCTTTTTATTCATCTAACAGAGAGAGAAGAATGGACACAGAGCTAACTCTGTCCAAAATCTTGCTTGTATTGCATCAGAATACAAAATTTGGGAAGGAAGAAGGCAAAACTGACTCACACCCAGAAAACATGTAGGAAATTGCCACTCAAGAAACCAAAAGTCAGCTGAGGCACCCAAAACAAGGACAGCAAGCCAGAATTGGAGCAAGCCAAGAGCTGTGCCCTGATTGAAAAAGACCATTCCTCTTGTGCCCTGAACGCAATATTGCCGCCTCAAAACAAAAGCTCACATCAGAAAATTCATTACAAACCATGATACATAAGAAAAAAGAGAAAAAAACCAAATAAATGCAAGAATCCATAATGATATTGGGCTTGATTTAGTCGCAGGGAAACCGGCCGTTCCCGGATTCATTCACCCCTCCAGCTGACTGCCTGTGGAATTCTGACTGAATTAACCTGAAAATCACAGTGAAACTCAATTTGGAGGCAATTAATATCTGTCACCTCAGCCAAAGTGTTCCATTTGATTTTCCAAAACACAAAAACTCACCTTGGTCATGTTACCTCTAAATTTCTAAGCTTCAAATGCCTATTAGTTGTCTTTTTTAATTCATAATGGCTACTCTGTCCAAACTCTTGTTTGTATGGTGTCAGAATACAAAATTTGGGAAGGAAGAAGGCAAAACCAACTCAGACCCAGAAAACATTTAGGAAATTGCCGCTCAAGAAACCAAAAGTCAGCTGAGGCACCCAAAACAATGACAGCAAGCCAGAAGTGGAGCAAGCCAACAGCTGTGCCCTGTTTGAAAAAGACCATTCCTCCGGTGCCCTGAACTCTATATTGCCGCCTCAAAACCAAAGCTCACATCAGAAAATTCATTACAAACCATGATAAATAAGGGAAATGTGGAAAAACCAAAAAAATGCAAGAGTCCTTTGTAATATTTGACTGGATTTAGACACAAGGAAACTGGCTGTTTCCAGATTCATCCCCCTTCCACAGACTGACTTTGGAATCTGATTGAATTCACCTCAAAATCGCACTCACACTCAATTTGGAGGGTATTAGTATCTGTCCCCTCAGCAGAAGGGTTCCATTTCATTTTCCAAAACACAGAAACTCATCTTGGTCGTGTTGCCTGTAGATTTCTAATCCTGAAAGGCCAATTTGCTGTGTTTTTTTCTTCTTTCCTAACGGCTACTCTGTCCAAAATCTTGCTTCTATTGCATCAGAATACAAAATTTGGGAATAAGAAGGCAAAACTGACTCAGACCCAGAAAATATGTAGGAAATTGCCACTCAAGAAACCAAAAATCAGCTGAGGCACCCAAAACAATGACAGGAAGCCAGAATTGGTGCAAGCCAACAGCTGTGCCCTGTTTGAAAAAGACCATTCCTCTTGTGCCCTGAACTCAATATTGCCACCTCAAAACCAAAGCTCACAATACAAAATTCATTACAAACTATGATAAATAAGGGAAATGTGAAAAAGCCAAAGAAATGCAAGAGTCCTTTGTGATATTTGGCTGGATTTAGACACAAGGAAACTGGCTGGTTCCAGATTCATTGCCCCCTTCCACAGACTGACTTTGGAATTCTGAGTGAATTGACCTCAAAATGGCACTCACACTCAATTTTTAGGGAGTTAGAATCTGTCCCCTCAGGAAAAGGGTTCCATGTCATTTCCCAAACACAGAAACTCATCTTGGTCGTGTTGCCTGTAGATTTCTACTCCCGAAAGGGCAATTTGCTCTGTTTTTTTTTTTTTTCTTTCCTAATGACTACTCTGTCCAAAATCTTGCTTGTATTACATCAGAATACAAAATTTGAGAATAAGAAGGCAAAACTGATTCAGACCCAGAAAATATTTAGGAAATTGGCACTCAAGAAATCACAAATCAGCTGAGGCACCCAAAACAATGACAGCAAGCCAGAATTGGAGCAAGCCAACAGCTGTGCCCTGTTTGAAAAAGACCAATTCTCTTGTGCCCTGAACTCAAAATAGCAGGCTCAAAACCAAAGGTCACATCAGAAAATTCATTACAAATATGATACATAAGAAAAATGAGAAAAAAGCCAAAGAAATGCAAGAATCCATAATGATATTGGGCTTGATTTAGTCGCAAGGAAACTGGCCGTTCCCGGATTCATCCACCCCTCCAGCTGACTGCCTGTGGAATTCTGACTGAATTAACCTGAAAATCACAGTGAAACTCAATTTGGAGGCAATTAATATCTGTCACCTCAGTCAAAGTGTTCCATTTGATTTTCCAAAACACAAAAACTCACCTTGGTCGTATTACCTATAGATGTCTAAGTTTCAAAAGCCTATTTGTTGTGTTTTTTTATTTCATAATGGTTACTCTGACAAACTCTTGTTTGTAATGCGACAGAATACAAAATTTTGGAAGGAAGAAGGCAAAACCAACTCAGACCCAGAAAACATTTAGGAAATTGCCGCTCAAGACACCACAAATCGGCTGAGGCACCCAAAATAATGACAGTAAGCCAGAATTGAAGCTGGCCAACAGCTGTGCCCTGTTTGAAAAAGACCATTCCTCTTGTGCCCTGAACTCAATATGCCAGCCTCAAAACCAAAGCTGACATCAAAAAATTCATGAGAAACCATGATAAATAAGAAAAATGAGAAAAAAGCCAAAGAAATGCAAGGATTCATAATGATATTGGGCTTGATTTAGTCACAAGGAAACCGGCTGTTCCCGGATTCATCCACCCCTCCAGCTGACTGCCTGTGGAATTCTGACTGAATTAACCTGAAAATCACAGTGAAACTCAGCTTGGAGGCAATTAATATCTGTCACCTCAACCAAAGTGTTCCATTTGATTTTGCAAAACACAAAAACTCACCTTGGTCATGTTACCTCTAAATTTCAAAGCTTCAAATGCCTATTTGTTGTGTTTTTTATTTCATAATGGCTACTATGCCGAAACTCTTGTTTGTATGGCGTCAGAATACAAAATTTGGGAAGGAAGAAGGCAAAACCAACTCAGACCCAGAAAACATTTAGGAAATTGCTGCTCACAAAACCACAAATCGGCTGAGGCACTCAAAACTATGACAGCAAGCCAGAATTGGAGCAAGCCAACAGCTGTGCCCTGATTGAAAAACAACCTTCCTCTTGTGCCCTGAACTCCATATTGCAACCTCAAAACCAAAGTTCACATCAGAAAACTGATTACAAACCATGATAAATAAGAAAAATGAGAAAAAAGCCAAAGAAATGCAAGAATCCATAATGATATTGGGCTTGATTTAGTCGCAAGGAAACCGGCTGTTCCCAGATACATCCACCCCTCCAGCTGACTGCCTGTGGAATTCTGACTGAATTAACCTGATAATCGCAGTGAAACTCAGTTTGGAGGCTAGTAATATCTGGCACCTCAGCCAAAGTGTTCCATTGTATTTCCCAACACACAAAAACTCACCTTGGTCGTGTTACCTGTAGATTTCTAAGCTTCAAACGCCGATTGGTTGTGTTTTTTATTTAATAATGTCTACTCTGTCCAAACTCTTGTTTGTATGGCGTCAGAATACAACATTGGAGAATGAAGAAGGCAAAACCAACTCAGACCCAGAAAACATGTAGGAAATTGCCGCTCAAGAAACCACAAATCGGCTGAGGCACCCAAAAAATGACAGCAAGCCAGAATAGGAGCAAGCCAACAGCTGTGCCCTGTTTGAAAAAGACCATTCCTCCGGTGCCCTGAACTCAATATTGCAACCTCAAAACCAAAGCTCACATCAGAAAATTCATTACAAACCATGATAAATAAGAAAAATGAGAAAAAAGCCAAAGCAATGCAAGAATCCATAATGATATTGGGCTTGATTTAGTTTCAAGGAAAACGGCTGTTCCCGGATTCATCCACCCCTCCAGCTGACTGCCTGTGGAATTCTGACAGAATTAACCTGAAAATCGCAGTGAAACTCAGTTTGGAGGCAATTAATATCTGTCACCTCAGCCAAAGTGTTCCATTTGATTTTCCAAAACACAAAACCATAACCTTGGTTGTGTTACCTGTAGATTTCTATGCTTCAAACGCCTATTTGTTGTGTTTTTTATTTCATAATGGCTACTCTGCCGAAACTCTTGTTTGTATGGCATCAGAATACAAAATTTGGGAAGGAAGACCGAAAACCCAACTCAGACCCAGAAAACATTTAGCAAATTGCTGCTCAAGAAACCAAAAGTCAGCTGAGGCACCCAAAACAATGACAGCAAGCCAGAATTGGAGCAGGCCAACCGCTGTGCCATGTTTGAAAAAGACCATTCCTCCGGTGCCCTGAACTCCATATTGCAGCCTCAAAACAAAAGATCACCTCAGAAAATTCATTAAAATCCATGATAAATAAGAAAACGGAGAAAAAAGCCAAAGCAATGCAAGAATCCATAATGATATTGGGCTTGATTGAATCACAAAGAAACCAGCTGTTCCCGGATTCATTCACCCCTCCAGCTAACTGCCTGTGGAATTCTGACTGAATTAACCTGAATATCGCAGTGAAACTCAGTTTGGAGGCAATTACTATCTTTCACCTCAGCCAAAGTGTTCCATTTGATTTTCCAAAACACAAAAACTCACCTTGGTCATGTTACCTGTACATTTCTAAGCTTCAAACGCCTATTTGTTGTGTTTTTTTTATTTCATAATGGCTACTCTGCCCAAACTCTTGTTTGTATGGCGTCAGAATACAAAATTTGGGAAGGAAGAAGGCAAAACCAACTCAGACCCCGAAAACATTTAGCAAATTGCTGCTCAAGAAACACACATCAGCTGAGGCACCCAAAACAATGACAGCAAGCCAGACTTGGAGCAGGCCAACAGCTGTGCCCTGTTTGACAAAGAACCTTCCTCTTGCACCCAGAACTCCATATGCCAGCCTCAAAAACAAAGCTCACATCAGAAAATTCATTACAAACCATGATAAATCAGAAAAAGGAGAAAAAAGCCAAAGAAATACAAGAATCCATAATGATATTGGGCTTGATTCAGTCGCAAGGAAACCGGCTGTTCCCAGATTCATCCACCCCTCCAGCTGACTGCCTGTGGAATTCTGACTGAATTCACCTGAAAATCGCAGTGAAACTCACTTTGGAGGCAATTAATATCTGTCACCTCAGCCAAAGTGTTCCATTTGATTTTCCAAAACACAAAAACTCACCTTGGTCATGTTACCTGTAGATTTCTAAGCATCAAATGCCTATTTGTTGTGTTTTTTTATTTCATAATGGCTACTCTGCCCAAACTCTTGTTTGTATGGCATCAGAAAAGAAAATTTGGGAAGGAAGAAGGCAAAACCAACTCAGACCCAGAAAACAATTAGGAAATTGCCACTCAACAAACCAAAATTAAGCTGAGGCAACCAAAATAATGACAGCAAGCCAGAATTGGAGCAAACCAACAGCTTTGCCCTTTTTTAAAAAGAACCTTCCTCTAGTGCCCTGAACTCCATATTGCATCCTCAAAACCAAAGCTCACATCAGAAAATTCATTACAAACCCTGAAAAATAAGAAAAATGAGAAAAAAGTCAAAGAAATGCAAGAATCCATAATGATATTGTGCTTGATTTAGTCACAAAGAAACCGGCTGTTCCCGTATGCATCCACCCCTCCACCTGACTGCCTGTGGAATTTTGAGTCAATTAACCAGAAGATCGCAGTGACACTCAGTTTGGAGGCAATTAGTATCTGTCACCTCAGCTAAAGTGTTCCATTTTATTTTCCAAAACACAAAAACACACCTTGGTCATGTTACCTCTAAATTTCTAAGCTTCAAACGCCTATTTGTAGTGTTTTTTATTTCATAATGGCTACTCTCCCCAAACTCTTGTTTGTATGGCGTCAAAATACAACATTTGGGAAGGAAGAAGGCAAAACCAACCCAGACCCTGAAAATATTTAGGAAATTGCCGCTCAAGAAACCAAAAGTCAACTGAGGCACCCAAAGCAATGACAGCAAGCCAGAATTGGAGCAGGCCAACAGCTGTGCCCTGAATGAAAAAGGACCTTCCTCTTGTGCCGTGAACTCCATATTGCAGCCTCAAAACCAAAGCTCACATCAGAAAATTCATTACAACCATGATATATAAGAAAAATGAGAAAAAAAAAACAAAGAAATGCAAGAATCCATAATGATATTGGGCTTGATTTAATCACAAGGAAACTGGCTGTTCCTGGTTTCATTCACCCCTCCAGCTGACTGCCTGATGAATTCTGACTGAATTAACCTGAAAATCGCAGTGAAACTCAGTTTGGAGGCAATTAATATCTGGCACCTCAGCCAAAGTGTTCCATTGTATTTCCCAACACACAAAAACTCACCTTGGTCGTGTTACCTGTAGATTTCTAAGCTTCAAACGCCGATTGGTTGTGTTTTTTATTTAATAATGTCTACTCTGTCCAAACTCTTGTTTGTATGGCATCAGAAAAGAAAATTTGAGAAGGAAGAAGGCAAAACCAACTCAGACCCAGAGAACATTTAGGAAATTGCCGCTCAACAAACCACAAATCAGCTGATGCACCAAAACAATGAAGGCAAGCCAGAATTGGAGCAAATCAACAGCTGTACCCTGTTTGAAAAAGCCCATTCTTCCAGTGCCGTGAACTCCATATTGCAGCCTCAAAACCAAAGCTCACATCAGAAAATTCATTACAAACCATGATAAATAAGAAAAATGAGAAAAAAGCCAAAGAAATGCAAGAATCCATAATGATATTGGGCTGGATTTAGTCGCAAGGAAACCGGCTGTTCCCGGATTCATCCACCCCTCCAGCTGACTGCCTGTGGAATTCTGACTGAATTAACCTGAAAATCACAGTGAAGCTCAGTTTGGAGGCAATTAATATCTGTCACCTCAGCCAAAGTGTTCCATTTGATTTTCCAAAACACAAAAACTCACTTTGGTCATGTTACCGGTAGATTTATAAGCTTCAAATGCCTATTTGTTGAGTTTTTTGTTTCATAATGGCTACTCTGCCGAAACTCTTGTTTGTATGGCGTCAGAATACAAAATTTGGGAAGGAAGAAGGCAAAACCAACTCAGACCCAGAAAGCATTTAGGAAATTACCACTCGGAATCCACAAATCGGCTGAGGCACCCAAAACAATGACAGGAAGCCAGAATTGAAGCAGGCCAACAGCTGTGCCCTGTTTGAAAAAGATCATTCCTCCGATGCCCTTAACTCCATATTGCAGCCACAAAACCAAAGCTCACATCAGAATATTCATTACAAACCATGATAAATAAGAAAACGGAGAAAAAAACCAAAAAAATGCAAGAATTCATAATGACATTTGGCCTTATTAGTCACAAGGAAACCAGCTGTTCCCAGATTCATCCACCCCTCCAGCTGACAGCCTGTGTAATTCTGACTGAATTCACCTGAAAATCGCAGTGAAACTCAGCTTGGAGGCAATTATTATCTGTCACCTCAGACCATTTTATTTTCCAAAACACAAAAACTCACCTTCGTCGTGTTACCTGCAGGTTTATAAGCTTCAAAACATATTTGTTATGTTTTTTATTTCATAATGGCTACTCTGTCCAAACTCTTGTTTGTAAGGCATCAGAATACAAAATTTGTTAAGAAGAAGGCAAAACGAACTCAGACCCAGAAAACATTTAGGAAGTTGCTGATCAAGAAACCAAAATTCAGCTGAGGCACCCAAAACAATGACAGTAAGCCAGAATTGGAGCAGGCCAACAGCTGTGCCCTGTTTGAAAAAACAATTCCCCCAGTGTCCTGAACTCCATATTGCAGCCTCAAAACCAAAGCTCACCTCAGAAAATTCATTACAAACCATGATAAATAAGAAAAATGAGAAAAAAGCCAAAGAAATGCAAGCATCCATAATGATATTGGGCTTGATTTAGTCGCAAGGAAACTGGCTGTTCCCGGATTCATCCACCCCTGCAGCTGACTGCCTGTGGAATTCTGACTGAATTCACCTGAAAATCGCACAGAAACCCATCTTGGTCGAGTTGCCTGTAGATTTCTAATCCTGAAAGGGCAATTTGCTGTGTTTTTTTTTTTTCTTTCATAATGGCTACTCTGCCAAAATCTTGCTTGTATTGCATCAGAATACAAAATTTGGGAAGGAAGAAGGCAAAACCGACTCAGACCCAGAAAACATTTAGGAAATTGCCGCTCAAGAAACCACAAATCGGCTGAGGCACCTAAAACAATGACAGCAAGCCAGAATTGCAGCAAGCCAACATCTGTGCCCTGATTGAAAAAGAACCTTCCTCTTGTGCCCTGAGCTCAATATACCAGCCTCAAAACCAAAGCTCACATCAGAAAATTCATTACAAACCATGATAAATAAGAAAAATGAGAAAAAAGCCAAAGAAATGCAGGAGTTCTTAGTAATATTGGGCTTGATTTATTGCCATGTAAACGGCTGTTTCCAGATTCATCCACACCTCCCAGCTGAGTGTCTGTGGTTTCTGACTGAATTAACCTGAATATCGCAGTGAAACTCGGTTTGGAGGCAATTAATATCTGTCACCTCAGCCAAAGTGTTCCATTTTATCTTCCAAAACTCAAAAACTCACCTTAGTCTTCTTACCTGTAGATTTCAAAACTTCAAATGCCTATTTGTTTTGTTTTTTATTTCATAATGGCTACTCTGCCCAAGCTCTTGTTTGTATTGCGTCAGAATACAAAATTTGGCAAGGAAGAAGGCAAAACCAACTCAGACCCAGAAAACATTTAGGAAATTGCCACTCAAGAAACCAAAAGTCAGCTGAGGAACCCACAACAATGACAGCAAGCCAGAATTGGAGAAAGACAACAGCTGTGCCCTGATTGAAAAAGAACCTTCCTCTTGTGCCCTGAACTCCATATGCCAGCCTCAAAACCAAAGCTCACATCAGAAAATTCATTACAAACCATGATAAATAAGAAAAATGAGAAAAAAGCCAAAGAAATGCAGCAGTTCTTAGGGATATTGGGCTTGAATTATGGCCATGTAAACGGCTGTTTCCAGATACATCCACACCTCCCAACTGAGTGTCTTTGGTTTCTGAATGAATTAACAAAAAAATCGCAGTGAAACTCGGTTTTGGAGGCAATTAATATCTGTCACCTCAGCCAGAGTGTTCAATTTTACTTTCGAAAACACAAAAACTTACCTTGCTCGTGTTACCTCTACATATATAAGCTTCAAACGCATATTTGTTGTGTTTTTTATTTCATAATGGCTACTCTGTCCAAACTCTTGTTTGTATTACGTCAGAATACAAAATTTGGAAAGGAAGAAGGCAAAACCAACTCAGACCCAGAAAACATTTAGGAAATTGCCGCTCAAGAAACCACAAATCAGCTGAGGCACCCAAAACCTTGAAAGCAAGACAGAATTGGAGCAAGCCAACAGCTGTGCCCTGTTTTAAAAAGACCATTCCTCGGGTGCCCTGAACTCCATATTGCAGCCTCAAAACCAAAGCTCACATCAGAAAATTCATTACAAACCATGATAAATAAGGGAAATCTGAGAAAGCCAAAGAAATTCAAGAGTCCTTTGTGGTATTTGGCTGGATTTAGACACAAAGAAACTGGCTGTTTCCAGATTCATCCCCCCCCTTCCACAGACAGACCTTGGAATTCTGATTGAATTCACCTCAAAATCGCACTCACACTCAATTTGGAGGGAATTAGAATCTGTCCCCTCAGCAGAAGTGTTCCATGTCATTTTCCAAAACACAGAAACTCATCTTGGTCGAGTTGCCTGTAGATTTCTAATCCTGAAAGGGCAATTTGCTGTGTATTTTTTTTTTTTCTTTCGTAATGGCTACTCTGCCAAAATCTTGCTTGTATTGATTCAGAATACAAAATTTGGGAATAAGAAGGCCAAACCGACTCAGACCCAGAAAACATTCAGGAAATTGCCGCTCAAGAAACCACAAATCGGCTGAGGCACCCAAAACAATGACAGCAAGCCAGAATTGCAGCAAGCCAACATCTGTGCCCTGATTGAAAAAGAACCTTCCTCTTGTGCCCTGAACTCCATATGCCAGCCTCAAAACCAAAGCTCACATCAGAAAATTCATTACAAACCATGATAAATAAGAAAAATGAGAAAAAAGCCAAAGAAATGCAGGAGTTCTTAGTAATATTGGGCTTGATTTATTGCCATGTAAACGGCTGTTTCCAGAATCATCCACACCTCCCAGCTGAGTGTCTTTGGTTTCTGAATGAATTAACAAAAAAATCGCAGTGAAACTCGGTTTGGAGGCAATTAATATCTGTCACCTCAGCCAAAGTGTAACATTTTATCTTCCAAAACCCAAAAACTCACCTTAGTCTTCTTACCTGTAGATTTCAAAACTTCAAATGCCTATTTGTTTTGTTTTTTATTTCATGATGGCTACTCTGTCCAAACTCTTGTTTGTATTGCGTCAGAATACAAAATTTGGGAAGGAAGAAGGCAAAACCGACTCAGACCCAGAAAATATTTAGGAAATTGCCACTCAAGAAACCAAAAGTCAGCTGAGGCACCCACAACAATGACAGCAAGCCAGAATTGGAGAAAGACAACAGCTGTGCCCTGATTGAAAAAGAACCTTCCTCTTGTGCCCTGAACTCCATATGCCAGCCTCAAAACCAAAGCTCACATCAGAAAATTCATTACAAACCATGATAAATAAGAAAAATGAGAAAAAAGCCAAAGAAATGCAGGAGTTCTTAGGGATATTGGGCTTGAATTATGGCCATGTAAACGGCTGTTTCCAGATACATCCACACCTCCCAACTGAGTGTCTTTGGTTTCTGAATGAATTAACAAAAAAATTGCAGTGAAACTCGGTTTTGGAGGCAATTAATATCTGTTACCTCAGCCAGAGTGTTCAATTTTACTTTCGAAAACACAAAAACTTACCTTGCTCGTGTTACCTCTACATATATAAGCTTCAAACGCATATTTGTTGTGTTTTTTATTTCATAATGGCTATTCTGTCCAAACTCTTGTTTGTATTACGTCAGAATACAAAATTTGGAAAGGAAGAAGGCAAAACCAACTCAGACCCAGAAAACATGTAGGAAATTGCCGCTAAAGAAACCAAAAACAGCTGAGGCACACAAAACAATGACAGTAAGCCAGAATTGCAACAAGCCAACAGCTGTGTCCTGTTTGAAAAAGACCATTGATCCGGTGCCCTGAACTCAATATGCCAGCCTCAAAACCAAAGCTCACATCAGAAAATTCATTACAAACCATGATAAATCAGAAAAATGAGACAAAAGCCAAAGAAATGCACGAGTTCTTAGTGATATTTGGCTGGATTTAGACACAAGGAAACTGGCTGTTTAAAGATTCATCCCCCCTTCCACTGACTGACTTTGGAATTCTGATTGATTTCTCCTCAAAATTGCACTCACACTCAATTTGGAGGGAATTAGAATCTGTCCCCTCAGCAGAAGGGTTCCATGTCATTTTCCAAAACACAGAAACTAATGTTGATCATGTTGCCAGTAGATTTCTAATCCTGAAAGGGCAATTTCTGTGTTTTTTTTTTTCTTTCATAATGGCTACTCTGTCCAAATCTTGCTTGTATTGCATCAGAATACAAAATATGGGAATAAGAAGGCAAAACCGACCCAGACCCAGAAAACATTAAGGAAATTGCCGCTCAAGAAACCACACATCAGCTGAGGCACCCAAAACAATGACAGCAAGCCAGAATTGGAGCAAGCCAACAGCTGTGCCCTGATTGAAAAAGAACCTTCCTCTTGTGCCCTGAATTCAATATGCCAGCCTCAAAACCAAAGCTCACATCAGAAAATTCATTACAAACCATGATAAATAAGAAAAAAGAGAAAAAAGCCAAAGAAATGCAAGAATCCTTAATGATATTGGGCTTGATTTAGTCGCAAGGAAACCGGCTGTCCCCAGATTCATCCATACCTCCAGCTGTCTGCCTGTGGAATTCTGACTGAATTACCCTGAAAATCGCAGTGAAACTCAGTTTGGAGTCAATTAATATCTGTGACCTCAGCCAAAGTGTAACATTTTTTTTTGCAAAACACAAAAACTCACCTTGGTCATGTAACCTGTAGATTTTTAAGCTTCAAATGCCCATTTGTTGTGTTTTGTATTTCATAATCGGTACTCTGCCCAAACTCATGTTTGTATGGCGTCAGAATACAAAATTTGGGAAGGAGGAAGGCAAAACCAAATCAGACCAAGAAAACATTTAGGAAATTGCCGCTCAACAAACCAAAATTGAGCTGAGGCACCCAAAACAATGACAGCAAGCCAGAATTGGAGCAAGCCAACAGCTGTGCCCTGTTTGAAAAAGACCATTCCTCCAGTACCCTGAACTCCATATTCCAGCCTCAAAACCAAAGCTCACATCAGAAAATTCATTACAAACCATGATAAATAACGGAAATGAGAAAAAGCCAAAAAATGTAAGCCTGTGGAATCCTAACTGAATTAACTGAATTAATCTGAAAATCGCAGTGAAACACGGTTTTGGAGGCAATTAATATCTGTCACCTCAGCCAGAGTGTTCAATTTTAATTTCGAAAACAAAAAATCATACCTTGGTCTTGTGACCAGTACATATATAAGCTTCAAACGCATATTTGTTGTGTTTTTTATTTCATAATGGCTACTCTGTCCAAACTCTTGTTTGTATTACGCCAGAATACAAAATTTGGGAAGGAAGAAGGCAAAACCTACTCAGAGCCAGAAAACATGTAGGAAATTGCCGCTCAAGAAACCACAAATGGGCTGAGGCACCCAAAACCTTGAAAGCAAGCCAGAATTGGAGCAAGCCAACAGCTGTGCCCTGATTGAACTAGACCATTAATCCAGTTCCCTGAACTCCATATTCCAGCCTCAAAACCAAAGCACACACAAAAAAAATCATTACAAACAATGATAAATAAGGGAAATCTGAGAAAGCCAAAGTAATTCAAGAGTCCTTTGTGGTATTTGGCTGGATTTAGACAGAAGGAAACAGGCTGTTTCCGGATTCATCCCCCCCTTCCACAGACTGACTTTGGAATTCTGACTCAATTCACCTCAAAATCGCACTCACACTCAATTTGGAGGGAATTAGCATCTGTCCCCTCAGCAGAAGTGTTCCATGTCATTTTCCAAAACACAAAAACTCATCTTAGTCGTGTTGCCTGTAGACTTCTAATCCTGAAAGGGCAATTTATTGTGTTTTTTTTTTCTTTCATAATGGCTACTCTGTCCAAAATCTTGCTTGTATTGCGTCAGAATACAAAATTTGGGAATAAGAAGGCAAATCTGACTCAGACCCAGAAAACATTTAGGAAACTGCAGAAAAAGAATCCACAAATCAGCTAAGGAATCCAAAACAATGACAGCAAGCAGAACTGGAGCACGCCAACAGCTGTGCCCTGATTGAAAAAGAACCTTCCTCTTGTGCCCTAAACTCAATATGCCAGCCACCAAACCAAAGCTCACATCAGAAAATTCATTTCAAACCATGATAAATAGGAAAAATCTGAAAAAATCCAAAGAAATGCAAGTTTTCTTAGTGATATTGGGCTTGATTTATTCCTAAGTAAACAGCTGTTTCCAGATTCATCCACAACTCCCAGCTGAGTGAATAGGGATTCTGACTGAATTAACCTCAAAATGGCAGTGAAATTCGGTTTGGAGACAATTAATATCTGTCACCTCAGCCAAAGTGTTCCATTTTATTTTCCAAAACAAAAAAACTCACTTTGGTCATGTTTCCTATAGATTTCAAAGCGTCAAACGCCTATTTGTTGTGTTTTTTATTTCATAATGGCTACTCTGTCCAAAATCTTGCTTGTATTGCATCAACATACAAAATTTCGGAAGGTAGAAGGCAAAGCCAACTCAGACCCAGAAAACATTTAGGAAATTGCCACTCAAGAAACCAAAAGTCAGCTGAGGCTCCCAAAACCATGACAGCAAGCCAGAATTGGAGCAGGCCAACAGCTGTGCCGTGTTTGAAAAAGACCATAGCCCCGGTGCCCTGAACTCCATATTGCAGCCTCAAAACCAAAGCTGACATCAGAAAATGCATTACAAACCATGATAAATAAGAAAAATGAGAAAAAAGCCAAAGAAATGCTAGAATCCATAATGATATTGGGCTTGATTTAGTCGCAAGGAAATTGGCTGTTCCCAGATTCATCCACCCCTCCAGTTGACTGCCTGTGGAATTCTGACTGAATTAACCTGAAAATCGCAGTGAAACTCAGTTTGGAGGCAATTAATATCTGTCACCTCAGCCAAAGTGTTCCATTTTATTTGCCAAAACACAAAACCTCATCTTGTCCTGTTACCTGTAGATTTCTGAGCTTCGAACGCCTATTTGTAGTGTTTTTTATTTCATAATGGCTACTCTGCCCAAACTCTTGTTTGTATTGTGTCAGAATACAACATTTGGAAAGGAAGAAGGCAAAACCAACTCAGACCCAGAAAACATTTTGGAAATTGCCGCTCAAGAAACCACTAATTGGCTGAGGCACTCAAAACAATGACAGCAAGCCAGAATTGGAGCAGGCCAACAGCTGTGCCGTGTTTGAAAAAGACCATTGCCCCGGTGCCCTGAACTCCATATTGCAGCCTCAAAACCAAAGCTGACATCAGAAAATGCATTACAAACCATGATAAATAAGAAAAATGAGAAAAAAGCCAAAGAAATGCAAGAATCCATAATGATATTGGGCTTGATTTAGTCGCAAGGAAACCGGCTGTTCCTGGATTCATCCACCCCTCCAGCTGACTGCCTGTGGAATTCTGATTGAATTAACCTGAAAATCGCAGTGAAACTCAGTTTGGGGGCAATTAATATCTGTCACCTCAGACCATTTTATTATCCAAAACACAAAAACTCACCTTGCTCGTGTTACCTGTAGATTTCTAAGATTCAAACGCCTATTAGTTGTATTTTTTATTTCATAATGGCTACTCTGTCCAGAAAACATTTAAAATTTCCGCTCAAGAAGCCACAAATCGGCTGAGGTACTTAAAACAATGACAGCAAGGCAGAATTGGAGCAGGCCAACAGCTGTGCCCTGTTTGAAAAAGACCATTCCTCCGGTGCCCTGAACTCAATATGCCAGCCTCAAAACCAAAGCTCACATCAGAAAATTCATTACAAACCATGATAAATAAGAAAACGGAGAAAAAAGCCAAAAAATGCAAGAATCCATAATGATATTGGGCTTGAGTTAGTCGCAAGTAAACCGGCTGTTCCCGGATTCATCCACCCCTTCAGCGGACTGCCTGTGGAATTCTGACTGAATTAACCTGAATATCGCAGTGAAACTCAGTTTGGAGTCAATTAATATCTGTCACCTAGCCAAAGTGTTCCATTGTATTTTCCAAAACACAAAAACTCCCCTTGGTCGTGTTACCTGTAGATTTCTAAGCTTAAAACGCCTATTTGTAGTGTTTTTTATTCCATAATGGCTACTTTAAACAAACTCTTGTTTGTATTGCGTCAGAACACAAAATTTGGGAAGGAAGAAGGCAAAACCAACTCAGACCCAGAAAACATTTAAGAAATTGCCGCTCAAAAAAACCACAAATCGGCTGAGGCACTCAAAACAATGACAGCAAGGCAGAATTGGAGCAGGCCAACAGCTGTGCCCTGATTGAAAAGACCATTCCTCCAGTGCCCTGAACTCCATATTGCAGCCTCAAAACTAAAGCTCACTTCAGAAAATTCCTTACAAACCATGAAAAATAAGGAAAATGAGAAAAAAGCCAAAGAATTCCAAGAATGCATAATGATATTGGGCTTGATTTAGTCTCAAGGAAACCGGCTGTTCCTGGATTCATCGACCACTGCAGCTGAATGCCTGTGGAATTCTGACTGAATTCACCTGAAAATCGCAGTGAAACTCAGTTTGGAGGCAATTAATATCTGTCACCTCAGACCATTTTATTATCCAAAACACATAACCTCACCTTGGTCGTGTTACCTGTAGATTTCTAAGCTTCAAACGCCTATTTGTTGTGTTTTTCATTCCATAATGGCTACTCTGTCCAAACTCTTGTTTGTATTGCGTCAGAATACAAAATTTGGGAAGGAAGAAGGCAAAATCAACTCAGACCCAGAAAACATGTAGGAAATTGCCGCTCAAGAAACCACAAATCGGCTGAGGCACTCAAAGCAATGACAGCAAGCCAGAATTAGAGCAGACCAACAGCTGTGCCCTGATTGAAAAAGACCATTCCCCCGGTGCCCTAAACTCCATATTGCAGCCTCATAACCAAAGCTGACATCACAAAATTCATTACAAACCATGATAAATAAGAAAAATGCGAAAAATCCAAAGAAATGCAAGAATCCATAATGATATTGGGCTTGATTTAGTCGCAAGGAAACGGGCTGTTCCCGGATTCATCCACCCCTCCAGCTGACTGCCTGTGGAATTCTGACTGAATTAACCTGAAAATCGCAGTGAAACTCAGTTTGGAGGCAATTAATATCTCTCAAATCAGCCAAAGTGTTCCATTTTATTTTCCAAAACACAAAAACTCACCTTGGTCATGTTACCTGTAGATTTCTAAGCTTCAAACGCCTATGTGTTGTGTTTTTTATTTCATAATGGCTACTCTACCCAAACTCTTCTTTCTATGGCGTCAGAATACAAAATTTGGGAAGGAAGGGGGCAAAACCAACTCAGACCTAGAAAACATGTAGGAAATTGCCGCTCAAGAATCCACAAATCGGCTGAGGCACTCAAAAGAATGACAGCAAACCAGAATTGGAGCAGGCCAACAGCTGTACCCTGTTTGAAAAAGACCATTCCTCCGTTACTCTGAACTCCATATTGCAGCCTCAAAACCAAAACTCACATCAGAAAATTCATTAGAAATGATGATAAATATGAAAACGAAGAAAAAAGCCAAAGAAATGCAAGAATCCATAATGATATTGGGCTTGATTGAGTAGCAAAGAAACTGGTTGTTCCCGGATTCATCCACCCCTCCAGCTGACAGCCTGTGGAATTCTGACTGAATTAACCTGAAAATCGCATTGAAACTCTTTTTGGAGGCAATTAATATCTGTCACCTCAGCCAAAGTGTTCCATTTGATTTTCCAAAACACAAAAACTCACCTTGGTCGTGTTACCTGTAGATTTCTAAGCTTCAAACGCCGATTGGTTGTGTTTTTTATTTCATAATGGCTACTCTGCTGAAACTCTTGTTTGTATTGCGTCAGAATACAAAATTTGACAAGGAAGAAGGCAAAAGCAACTCAGACCCAGAAAACATTCAGAAAATTGCCGCTCAAGAAACCACAAATCGGCTGAGGTACTTAAAACAATGACAGCAAGGCAGAATTGGAGAAGGCCAACAGCTGTGCCCTGTTTGAAAAGGACCATTCCTCCGGTGCCCTGAACTCAAAATGCCAGCCTCAAAACCAAAGCTCACATCCGAAAATTCATTACAAACCATGATAAATAAGAAAGATTAGAAAAAAGCCAAAGAAATGCAAGAATCCACAATGATATTGGGCTTGATTTAGTCGCAAGGAAACCATCTTTCCCGGATTCATCCACCCCTCCAGCTGACTGCCTGTGGAATTCTGACAGAATTAACCTGAAAATCGCAGTGAAACTCAGTTTAGAGGCAATTAATATGTGTCACCTCAGCCAAAGTGTTCCATTTGATTTTCCAAAACACAAAATCTCACCTTGGTCGTGTTACCTGTAGATTTCTAAGCTTCAAACTCCTATTTCTTGTGTTTTTTTTTATTTCATAATGGCTATTCTGTCCAATCTCTTGTTTGTATGGCGTCAGAATACAAAATTTGGGAAGGAAGAAGGCAAAACCAACTCTGACCCAGAAAACATTTAGGAAATTGCCACTCAACACACCAAAAATCAGCTGAGGCACCCAAAACAATGACAGCAAGCCAGAACTGGAGCAAGCAAATGGCTGTGCCCTGTTTGAAAAAGAACCTTCCTCTTGTGCCCTGAACTCCATATTGCAGACTCAAAACCAAAGCTCACATCAGAAAATTCACTACAAACCATGATACATAAGAAAAATGAGAAAAAAGCCAAAGAAATGCAAGAATCCATAATGATATTGGGCTTGATTCAGTCACAAGGAAACCGGCTGTTCCCAGATTCATCCACCCCTCCATCTGGCTACCTGTGGAATTCGACTGAATTAACCTGAACATCGCAGTGAAACTCAGTTTGGAGGCAATTAATATCTGTCACCTCAGTCAAAGTGTTCCATTTGATTTTCCAAAACACAAAAACTCACCTTGGTCGTGTTTTCTGTACATGTATAACCTTGAAAAGCTTGTTTGTTGTGTTTTTTATTTCATAATGGCTACTTTGACCAAACTCTTGTTTATATTGCATCAGAATACAAAATTTGGGAAGGAAGAAGGAAAAACCAACTCAGACCCAGAAAACATTTAGGAAAATGCCGCTCAAGAAACCACAAATCGGCTGAGGCACCCAAAACAATGACAGCAAGCCAGAATTGGAGGAAGCCAACACTTATGCCCTGATTGAAAATGCCATTCCTCTTGTGCCCTGAACTCCATATGCCAGCCTACAAACCAAAGCGCACATCAGAAAATTCATTACAAACCATGATAAATAAGAAAAATAAGAGCCAAAGAAATGCAAGAATCCATAATGATATTGGGCTTGATTTAGTCGCAAGGAAACCGGCTGTTCCCGGATTCATCTAGCCCTCCAGGTGACTGCCTGTGGAATTCTGACTGAATTAACCTGAATATCGCAGTGAAACTCAGTTTGGAGGCAATTACTATCTGTCACCTAGCCAAAGTGTTCCATTTGACTTTCCAAAACACAAAAACTCACCTTGGTCGTGTTACCTGTAGATTTCTAAGCTTCAAACGCCTATTGGTTGTGTTTTTCATTCCATAATGGCTACTCTGTCCAAACTCTTGTTTGTATGCCGTCAGAACACAAAATTTGGGAAGGAAGAAGGCAAAACCAACTCAGACCCAGAAAACATTTAGGAAATTTCCACTCAAGAAACCAAAAGTCATCTGAGGCTCCCAAAATAATGACAGCAAGCCAGAATTGGAGAAAGCCAACAGCTGTGCCCTGATGGAAAAAGGCCATTCCTCCGGTGCCCTGAACTCCATATTGCAGCTTCAAAACCAAAGCTGACATCAGAAAATTCATTACAAACCATGATAAATAAGACAAATGAGAAAAAAGTCAAAGAAATGCAAGAATCCATAATGATATTGGGCTTGATTTATTCGCAAGGATACCGGCTGTTCCCAGTTCATCCACCCCTCCAGCTGACTGCCTGTGGAATTGTGACTGAATTCACCTGAAAATCGCAGTGAAACTCAGTTTTGAGGCAATTTATATCTGTCACCTCAGCCAACGTGTTCCATTTGATTTTCCAAAACACAAAACCTCACCTTGGTCATGTTACCTGTAGATTTCTAAGCTTCAAATGCCTTTTTGCTGTGTTTTTCATTACAAAATGGCTGCTCTGCCCAAACTCTTGTTTGTATGGCGTCAGAATACAAAATTTGGGAAGGAAGAAGGCAAAACCAACTCAGACCCTGAAAACATGCAGGAAATTGCTGCTCAAGAAACCAAAAGTCAGCTGAGGCACTTAAAACAATGACAGCAAGCCAGAATTGGAGCAGGCCAACAGCTGTGCCCTGTTTGAAAAAGGCCATTCCTCCGGTGCCCTGAACTGCATATTGCAGCCTCAAAACCAAATCTCACATCAGAAAATTCATTACAAACCTTGATAAATAAAAAATGAGAAAAAAGCCAAAGAAATGCAAGAATCCATAATGATATTAGGCTTGTTTTATTCGCATGGAAACCGGCTGTTCCCAGATTCATCCACCCCTCCAGCTGACTGCCTGTGGAATTCTGACTGAATTAACCTGAAAATCGCAGTGAAACTCAGTTTGGTAGCAATTAATATCTGTCACCTCAGCCAAAGCGTTCCATTTTATGTTCCAAAACACAAAAACTCACCATGGTCGTGCTACCTGTAGATTTCTAAGCTTCAAAATCCTATTTCTTGTGGTTTTTATTTCATAATGGCTACTCTGCCCAAACTCTTGTTTGTATGGCATCAGAAAAGATAATTTGGGAAGGCAGACAGCAAAACCAACTCAGACCCAGAAAACCCATAATGATATTGGGCTGGATTTATTCGCAAGGATACCGGCTGTGCCCAGATTCATCCACCCCTCCAGCTGACTGCCTGTGGAATTGTGACTGAATTCACCTGAAGTCAGCCGCGGCACCCAAAACAATGACGGGAAGCAAGAATTGGAGCAGGCCAACAGCTGTGCCCTGTTTGAAAAAGACCATTCCTCTTGTGCCCTGAACTCCATATGCCAGCCTCAAAACCAAAGCTCACATCAGAAAATTCATCACGAACCATGATAAATAAGAAAAAGGAGAAAAAAGCCAAAGAAATGCAAGAATGCATAATGATATTCAGCTTGATTTCGTCACAAGGAAACCGGCTGTTCCCGGATTCATCCACCCCTCCAGCGGACTGCCTGTGGAATTCTGACGGAATTCACCTGAAAATCGCAGTGAAACTCAGTTTGGAGGCAATTACTATCTGTCACCTCAGCCAAAGTGTTCCATTTGATTTTCCAAAACACAAAAACTCACCTTGGTCGTATTACCTGTAGATTTCTAAGCTTTAAACGCATATTTGTAGTGTTTTTTATTTCATAATGGCTACTCTGCCGAAACTCTTGTTTGCATGCCATCAGAAAAGAAAATTTGGGAAGGAAGAAGGCAAAACCAACTCAGACCCAGCAAACATTTAGGAAATTGCCGCTCAAGAAACCAAAATTCAGCTGAGGCACCCAAAGAAATGACAGCAAGCCAGATTTGGAGCAGGCCAACAGCTATGCCCTGTTTGAAAAAGAGTATTCCTCCGAAACCCTGAACTCCATATGCCAGCCTCAAAACCAAAGCTCACATCAGAAAATTCATTACAAACCATGATAAATAAGTAAAATGAGAAAAAAGCCAAAGAAATGCAAGAATCCATAATGATATTGGGCTTGATTGAGTCGCAAGGAAACCGGCTGTTCCCAGATTCATCCACCACTCCTGCTGACTGCCTGTGGAATTCTGACTGAATTAACCAGAAAATCGCAGTGAAACTCACTTTGGAGGCAATATATATCTGTGACCTCAGCCAAAGTATTCCATTTGATTTTGCAAAACATAAAAACTCACCTTGGTTATGTTACCTGTAGATTTCTAAGCTTCAAACGCCTATTTGTTGTGTTTTTTAATTCATAATGGCAACTCTGTCCAAACTATTGGTTGTATCGTGTCAGAATACAATATTTGGGAAGGAAGAAGGCAAAACCAACTAAGATCCAGAAAACATTTAGTAAATTGCCACTCAAGAAACCAAAAGACAGCTGAGGCACCCAAAACAATGACAGCAAGCCAGAATTGGAGCATGCCAACAGCTGTGCCCTGATTGAAAAAGAACCTTCCTCTGGTGACCTGAACTCAATATGCCAGCCTCAAAACCAAAGCTCACATCAGAAAATTCATTACAAACCATGATAAATAAGAAAAATGAGAAAAAAGCGAAAGAAATGCAAGAATGCATAATGATATTGGGCTGGATTTATTCACCAGGAAACCGGCTATTCCCGGATTCATCCACCGCTCCTGCTGATTGCCTGTGCAATTCTGACTGAATTCACCTGAAAATCGCAGTGAAACTCCGTTTGGAGGCAATTAATATCTGTCTCCTCAGGCAAAGTGTTCCATTTGATTTTCCAAAACACAAAAACTCACCTTGGTCGTGTTACCTGTAGATTTCTAAGCTTCAAACGCCTATTTGCTGTGTTTTTCATTACAAAATGGCTACTCTGCCCAAACTCTTGTTTGTATTGTGGCAGAATACAAAATTTGGGAAGGAAGAAGGCAAAACCAACTCAGACGCAGAAAACATTTAGGATATTGCCGCTCAAGAAACCACAAATCGTCTGAGGCTCCCAAAACAATGACAGCAAGCCAGAATTGGAGCAGGCCAAGAGCTGTGCCCTGTTTGAAAAAGAGCATTCCCAGCCGGCTCCGCGGCTCATTAAGCTAATCCTCCACCTAGCGGCCCCAGCACACCAGGTTCTAGTCCCGGTCTGGGTGCGGATTCTGTCCCGGTTGCCCCTCTTCCAGGCCAGCCCTCTGCTGTGGCCAGGGAGTGCAGTGGAGGATGGCCCAAGTGCTGGGGCACTGCACCCCATGGGAGACCAGGAAAAGCACCTGGCTCCTGGTTCCTGCAATCGGATCAGCGCGGTGCGCCCGCCGCAGCACACTGGCCGCGGCGGCCAATGGAGGGTGAACCAACAGCAAAAGAAGAAATTTCTCCCTGTCTCTCTCTCTCACTGTCCACTCTGCCTGTCAAGAAAAAAAAAAAAAGGAAAAAGACCATTCCCCCGGATCCTGAACTCCATATTGCAGCTTCAAAACCAAAGCTCACCTCAGAAAATTCATTACAAACCATGATAAATAAGAAAAATAAGAAAAAGGCCAAAGAAATGCAAGAATCCATTATGATATTGGGCTTGATTCACTCGAAGGAAACAGGCTGTTCCAGGATTCATCCACCCCTGCAGCTGACTGCCTGTGGTATTCTGACTGAATTAACCTGAAAATCACAGTGAAACTCAGTTTGGAGGCAATTAATATCTGTCACCTCAGCCAAAGTGTTCCATTTGATTTTCCAAAACACAAAAACTCACCTTGGTCGTGTTACCTGTGGATTTCTAAGCTTCAAACGCCTATTTGTTGTGTTTTTTATTTCATAATACCTACTCTGTCCAAACTCTTGTTTGTATTGCATCAGAATACAAAATTTGGGAAGGAAGAAGGCAAAACCAACACAGACCCAAAAAACATCTGGTAAATTGACACACTAGAATCCACAAATTTGCTGAAGCACTCAAAACATTGACAGCAAGCCAGAATTGGAGGAGGCCAACAGCTGTGCCCTGATTGAAAAGAACCATCCTCTTGTTCCCTGAACCCAATATGCCAGCCTTAAAACCAGAGCTCACATCAGAAAATTTATTACAAACCATGATACATAAGAGAAATAAGAAAAAGCCAAAGAAATGCAAGAATCCATAATGATATTGGGCTTGATTTAGTCGCAAGGAAACCGGCTGTTCCTGGATTCATCCACCCCTGCAGCTGAATGCCTGCGGAATTCTGATGGAATTAACCTGAAAATCGCAGGGAAACTCAGTTTGGAGGCAATTAATATCTGTCACCTCAGCCAAAGTGTTCCATTTGATTTTCCAAAACACAAAACCTCACCTTGGTCGTGTTACCTGTAGATTTCTGAGCTTCAAACGCCTATTTGTTGCACTTTTTATTTCATAATAGCTACTCTGTCCAAACTCTTGTTTGTATTGCATCAGAATACAAAATTTGGGAAGGAAGAAGGCAAAACCAACTCAGACCCAGTAAATATTTAGGAAATTACTGCTCAAGGAACCAAAAGTAAGCTGAGGCATGCAGAACAATGACAGGAAGACAGAATTGGAGCAAGCCATCAGCTGTGCCCTGATTGAAAAAGAACCATTCTCTTGTACCCTGAAATCCATTTTGCAGCCTCAAAACCAAAGCTCACATCAGAAAATTCATAACAAACCATGATAAATAAGGGAAATGTGAAAAAGCCAAAGAAATGCAAGAGTCCTTTGTGATATTTGGCTGGATTTAGACACAAGGAAACTGGCTGTTTCAGGATTCATCCCACCCTTAACCAGACTGACTTTGGAATTCTGATTGAATTCACCTCAAAATTGCACTCACACTCAATTTGCAGGAAATTAGTATCTGTCCCCTCAGCAGAAGGGGTCCATGTCACTATCCAAAACAAAGAAACTCATCTTGATTGTGTTGCCTGTACAGTTCTAATCCTGAAAGGCCAATTTGCTTTGTTTTCTTTTTTTTTCTTTCATAATGGCTACTCTGTAAAAATCTTGCTTGTATTGCATCAGAATACAAAATTTGGGAATAAGAAGGCAAAAGTAACTCAGACCCAGAAAACATTTAGGATATTGCCACTCAAGAATCCACAAATCAGCTGAGGCACCCAAAACAATGACAGCAAGCCAGAATTGGAGCAACCCAACAGCTGTGCCCTGATTGAAAAACAACCCTCCTCTTGTGCCCTGAACTCAATATGCCAGCTTAAAACCAAAGCTCACATCAGAAAATTCATTACAAACCATGATAAATAAGAAAAATGAGAAACAGCCAAAGAAATGCAAGAATCCATAATGATATTGGGCTTGATTTAGTCGCAAGGAAATCGGCTCGTCCAAGATTCATCCCCCCCTCCAACTGACTGCCTGTGGAATTCTGACTGAATTAACCTGAAAATCGCAGTGACAATCAGTTTGGAGGCAATTACTATCTGTCACCTCAGCCAAAGTGTTCCACTTTATTTTCCAAAACACAAAAACTCACTTGGTCTTGTTACCTGTAGATGTATAAGCTTCAAACGCCTATTTGTTGTGTTTTTTATTTCATAATGGCTACTCTGTCAAAACTCTTGTTTGCATTGCCTCAGAATACAAAATTTGGGAAGGAAGAAGGCAAAACCAACTCAGACCCAGAAAACATTTAGGAAATTGCCGCTCAAGAAACCAAAATCAACTGAGGCACCCAAAACAATGACAGCAAGCCAGAATTGGAGCAAGCCAACAGCTGTGCCCTGTTTGAAATAGAACCATCCTCTTGTGCCCTGAACTCAATATGCCAGCCTCAAAACCAAAGCTCACATCAGAAAATTCATTACAAACCCTGAAAAATAAGAAAAATGAGAAAAATCCAAAGCAATGCAAGAATCCATAATGATATTGGCCTTGATTTAGTCACAAGGAAACCCGATGTTCCCGGATGCATCCACCCCTCCAGCTGACTGCCTGTGGAATTCCGACTGAATTAACCTGAAAATTGCAGTGAAACTCAGTTTGGAGGCAATTACTATCTGTCACCTCAGCCAAAGTGTTCCATTTGATTTTCCAAAACACAAAATCTCACCTTGGTCGTGTTACCTGTAGCTTCAAATGCCTATTTGTTGTGTTTTTTATTTCATAATGGCTACTCTGTCCAAACTCTTGTTTGTATTGCGTCAGAATACAAAATTTGGGAAGGAAGAAGGCAAAACCAACTGAGACCCAGAAAACATTTAGGAAATTGCCGCTCAAGAAACCACAAATCGGCTGAGGCACCCAAACCAATGACAGCAAGCCAGAATTGGAGCAAGCCAACAGCTGTGCCCTGATTGAAAAAGTTCCTTTCTTTTGTGACCTCAACTCAATATGCCAGCCTAAAAACCAAAGCTCACATCAGAAAATTCATTACAAACCATGATAAATAAGAAAAAAGAGAAAAAAGCCAAAGAAATGCAAGAATCCATAATGATATTGGAATTCATTTAGTCACAAGGAAACCGGCTATTACCGGATTCATCCACCCATCCAGCTGACTGCCTGTGGAATTCTGACAGAATTAAGCTGAATGGAGGCAGTTAATATCTGTCACCACAGCCAAAGTGTTCCATTTTATTTTCCATAACACAAAATCTCACCTTGGTCATGTTGCCTGTAGATTTCTAAGCTTCAAACGCCTATTTGTTGTGTTTTTTATTTCATAATGGCTACTCTGTCCAAACTCTTGTTTATATTGTGTCAGAATACAAAATTTGGGAAGAAAGCAGGCAAAACCAACTGAGACTCAGAAAACATTTACCGAATTTCCGCTCAAGAAACCAAAAGTCAGCTGAGGCACCGAAAACAATGAAAGCAAGCCAGAACTTGAGGAAGCCAACAGCTGTGCCCTGATTGAAAAAGACCATTAATCCAGTGCCCTGAACTCCATATTGCAGTCTCAAAACCAAAGCTCACATCAGAAAATTCATTACAAACCATGATAAATAAGAAAAATGAGAAAAAAGCCAAAGAATTGCAAGAATCCATAATGATATTGGGCTGGATTTAGTCGTAAGGAAACCGGCTGTTCCCGGATTCATCCACCCCTCCAGCTGACTGCCTGTGGATTTCTGACTGAATTAACCTGAAAATCACAGTGAAACTCTGTTTGGAGGCAATTAATATCTGTCACCTCAGCCAAAGTGTTCCATTGTATTTTCCAAAACACAAAAACTCACCTTGGTCGTGTTACCTGTAGATGTATAAGCTTCAAACGCCTATTTGTTTTGTTGCTTATTTCATAATGGCTACTGTAAACAAACTCTTGTTTGTATTGCATCAGAATACAAAATTTGGGAAGAAAGAAGGCAAAATCAACTCAGACCCAGTAATCATTTAGGAAAATGCCGTTCAAGAAACCAAAAGTCAGCTGAGACACCCAAAACAATGACAGCAAGCCAGAAGTGGAGCAAGCCAACAGCTCTGCCCTGTTTGAAAAAGACCATTCCTCCGGTGCCCTGAACTCCATATTGCCGCCTCAAAAGCAAAGCTCACATCAGAAAATTCATTACAAACCAGGATAAATAAGGGAAATGTGAAAAAAAAAAGAAATGCAAGAGTCCTTTGTGATATTTGGCTGGATTTAGACACAAGGAAACCGGCTGTTCCCGGATTCATCCACCACTCCAGCTGACTGCCTGTGGAATTCTGACTGAATTAACCTGAAAATCGCAGTGAAACTCAGTTTGGAGGCAATTAATATCTGTCACCTCAGCCAAAGTGTTTCATTTGATTTTCCAAAACACAAAACCTCACCTTGGTCATGTTACCTGTAGATTTCTAAGCTTCAAATGCCTATTTGCTGTGTTTATTATTTCAAAATGGCTACTCTGTCCAAACTCTTGTTTGTATTGCGTCAGAATACAAAATTTGGGAAGGAAGAAGGCAAAACCAACTGAGATTCAGAAAACATTTAGGAAATTGCCGCTCAAGAAACTGAAGGACACTGAGGCACCCAAAACCTTGAAAGGAAGACAGAATTGGAGTAAGCCAACAGCTGTTACCTGATTGAAAAAGACCATTCCTCTGGTGCCCTGAACTCCATCTTGCAGGTTCAAAACCAAAGCTCACATCAGAAAATTTATTACAAACCATGAAAAATAAGAAAAATCCTAAAAAATCCAAAGAAATTCAGGAGTTCTTAGTGATATTGGGCTTGAATCATTCCCTTGTTAATGGCTGTTTCCAGATTCATCCATACCTCCCAGCTGAGTGTCTGTGGTTTCTGACTGAATTAACATGAAAATCGCAGTGAAACTCGGTTTGGAGGCAATTACTATCTGTCACCTCAGCCAAAGTGTTCCATTTGATTTTCCAAAACACAAAAACTCACCTTGGTCGTGTTACCTGTAGATTTCTAAGCTTCAAATGCATATTTGTTGTGTTGTTTATTTCATAATGGCTACTCTGTCCAAACTCTTGTTTATATTGCGTCAGAATACAAAATTTGGGAAGGAAGAAGGCAAATCCAACTGAGACTCAGAAAACATTTAGGAAATTGCCGCTCAAGAAACCAAAAGTCAGCTGAGGCACCAAAAAAATGACAGCAATCCAGAACTTGAGCAAGCCAACAGCTGTGCCCTGATTGAAAAAGACCATTAATCCAGTGCCTGAACTCCATATTCAAGCCTCAAAACCAAAGCTCACATCAGAAAATTCATTACAAACCATGATAAATAAGAAAAATGAGAAAAAAGCCAAAGAAATGCAAGAATCCCTAATGATATTGGGCTTGATTTAGTTGCAAGGAAACCGGCTGTTCCCGGATTCATCCACCCCTCCAGCTGACTGCCTGTGGAATTCTGACTGAATTCACCTGAAAATTGCAGTGAAACTCAGTTTGGAGGCAATTAATATCTGTCACCTCAGCCAAAGTTTCCATTTTATTTTCCAAAACACAAAAACTCACCTTGGTCGTGTTACCTGTAGATTTCTAAGCTTCAAACACCTATTTGTTGTGTTTTTTATTTCATAATGGCTACCGTGCCCAAACTCTTGTTTGTATTGTGGCAGAATACAAAATTTGGGAAGGAAGAAGCCAAAACCAACTCAGACCCATAAAACATTTAGGAAATTGCCGCTCAAGAAACCAAAAGTCAGCTGAGGCACCCAAAACAATGACAGCAATGCAAAATGGGAGCAAGGCGACAACTGTGCCCTGTTTGAAAAAGACCATTCGTCCTGTGCCCTGAACTCCATATTCCAGCCTCAAAACCAAAGCTCACAGCAGAAAATTCATTACAAACCATGATAAATAAGGGAAATGTGAAAAAGCCAAAGAAATGCAGGAGTCCTTTGTGATATTAGGCTGGATTCAGACACAAGGAAACTGGCTGTTCCCAGATTCATACCCCCTTCCACAGACAGACTTTGGACTTCTGACTGAATTCACCTCAAAATCGCACTCACACTCAATTTGGAGGGAATCAGGATCTGTCCCCTCAGCAGAAGGGTATCATGTCATTTTCCAAAACACAGAAACTCATCTTGGTCGAGTTGCCTGTAGATTTCTAATCCTGAAAGGGCAATTTGCTGTGTTATTTTTTCTTTCATAATGGCTACTCTGTCAAAATCTTGCTTATATTGCATCAGAATACAAAATTTGGGAAGGAAGAAGGTAAAACCGACTCAGACCCAGAAAATATTTAACAAATTACCGCTCAAGAAACCACAAATCGGCTGAGGCACCCAAACCAATGACAGCAAGCCAGAATTGGAGCAATCCAACAGCTGTGCCCTGATTGAACAAAACCATTAATCCAGTGCCCTGAACTCCATATTCCAGCCTCAAAACCAATGCTCTAAAAAAATTATCATTACAAACAATGATAAATAAGGGAAATCTGAGAAAGCCAAAGAAATTCAAGAGTCCTTTGTGGTATTTGGCTGGATTTAGACAGAAGGAAACAGGCTGTTTCTGGATTCATCCCCCCCTTCCACAGACTGACTTTGGAATTCTGACTCAATTCACCTCAAAATCGCACTCACACTCAATTTGGAGGGAATTACTATCTGTCCCCTCAGCAGAAGTGTTCCATGTGAATTTCCAAAACACAGAAACTCATCTTGGTCGTGTTGCCTGTAGATTTCTAATCCTGAAAGGGCAATTTCTGTGTTTTTTTTTTTTTCTTTCATAATGGCTACTCTGTCCAAAATCTTGCTTGTATTGCGTCAGAATACAAAATTTGGGAATAAGAAGGCAAATCCGATTAGAACCAGAAAACATTTAGGAAACTGCAGAAAAAGAATCCACAAATCAGGTGAGGCACCCAAAACCATGACAGCAAGCCAGAATTGGAGCAAGCCAACAGCTGTGCCCTGATTGAAAAAGAACCTTCCTCTTGTGCCCTAAACTCAATATGCCAGCCACAAAACCAAAGATCACATCAAAAAATTCTTTTCAAACCATGATAAATAGGAAAAATCAGAAAAAAGCCAAAGAAATGCAAGTTTTCTTAGTGATATTGGGCTTGATTTATTCCTAAGTAAACAGCTGTTTCCAGATTCATCCACAACTCCCAGCTGAGTGAATAGGGATTCTGACTGAATTCACCTCAAAATGGTAGTGAAATTCGGTTTGGAGACAATTAATATCTGTCACCTCAGCCAAAGTGTTCCATTTTATTTTCCAAAACAAAAAAACTCACTTTGGTCATGTTACCTATAGATTTCCAAGCTTCAAACGCCTATTTGTTGTGTTTTTTATTTCATAATGGCTACTCTGTCCAAAATCTTCCTTGTATTGCATCACATACAAAATTTGGGAAGGTAGAAGGCAAAGCCAACTCAGAAACAGAAAACATTTAGGAAATTGCCACTCAAGAAACCAAAAGTCAGCTGAGGCACCCAAAACCATGACAGCAAGCCAGAATTGGAGGAGGCAATCAGCTGAGTCCTGATTGAAAAAGGCCATTCTTCCGTGACCCTGAACTCCATATTCCAGCCTCAAAACCAAAGCTGACATCAGGAAATTCATTACAAATCACGATACATAAGAAAAATGAGAAAAAAGCCAAGAAATGCAAGAATCCATAATGATATTGAGCTGGATTTAGTCGTAAGGAAACGGGCTGTTCCCGGATTCATCCACCCCTCCAGCTGACTGCCTGTGGAATTCTGACTGAATTAACCTGAAAATCGCAGTGAAACTCAGTTTGGAGGCAATTAATATCTGTCACCTCAGCCAAAGTGTTCCATTTTATTTTCCATAACACAAAAACTCACCTTGGTCGTGTTATCTGTAGATTTCTAAGCTTCAAACACCTATGTGTAGTGTTTTTTATTTCATAATGGCTGCTCTGGCCAAACTCTTGTTTGTATTGTTTCAGAATACAAAATTTGGGAAGGAAGAAGGCAAAACCAACTCAGACCCAGAAAACATTTAGGAAATTGCCGCTCAAGAAATCACAAATCAGCTGATGCACCCAAAAAAATGTCAGGATGCCAGAATTGGAACACGCCAACAGCTGTGCCCTGATTGAAAAAGAACCTTCCTCTTGTGCCTGAACTCAATATGCCAGCCTCAAAACCAAAGCTCACATCAGAAAATTCATTACAAACCATGATAAATAAGAAAAAACAGAAAAAAGCCAAAGAAATGCAGGAGTTCTTAGTAATATTGGGCTTGATTTATTCACTTATTGCTGGCTGGTTGCAGATTCATCCACACCTCCCAGCTGAGTGTCTGTGGTTTCTGACTGTATTAACATGAAAATCGCAGTGAAACTCGGTTTGGAGGCAATTAATATCTGTCACCTCAGCCAAAGTGTTCCACTTTATTTTCCAATACACAAAAACTCACCTTGGTCATGCTACCTGCAGATTTCTAAGCTTCAAAAGCAATTTGTTGTGTTGTTTATTTCATAATGGCTACTGTGCCCAAACTCTGGTTCGTATTGTGTCAGAATGCAAAATTTCAAAAGGGAGAAGGCAAAAGCAACTCAGACCCAGAAAACATTTAGGAAATTTTCACTCAAGAAACCAAAAGTCAGCTGAGGCACCCAAAACAATGACAGCAAGCCAGAATTGGAGCACGCCAACAGCTGTGCCCTGATTGAAAAAGAACCTTCCTCTTGTGCCCTGAACTCAATATGCCAGCCTCAAAACCAAAGCTCACATCAGAAAATTCATTACAAACCACGATACATAAGAAAAATGAGAAAAAAGCCAAAGAAATGCAAGAATCCCTAATTATATTGGGCTTGATTTAGTCGCAAGGAAACCGGCTGTTCCCGGATTCATTCGCCCCTCAAGCTGACGGCCTGTGGAATTCTGACTGAATTAACCTGAAAATCGCAGTGAAACTCAGTTTGGAGGCAATTAATATCTGTCACCTCAGCCAAAGTGTTCCATTTGATTTTCCCAAACAGAAAAACTCACCTTGGTTGTTTTACCTGTAGATGTCTAAGTTTCAACATCCTATTTGTTGTGTGTTTTATTTCATAATGGCTACTCTGTCCAAACTATTGTTTGTATTGCATCAGAATACAAAATTTGGGGAGGAAGAAGGCAACACCAAATCAGACCCAGAAAACATTTAGGAAATTGCCGCTCAAGAAGCCAAAAGTCACTGAGCACCCAAAACAATGACAGCAAGCCAGAAGAGGAGCAAGCCAACAGCTGTGCCCTGATTGAAAAAGAACCTTCCTCTTGTGCCCTGAACTCAATATGCCAGCCTCAAAACCAAAGCTCACATCAGAAAATTCATTACAAACCATGATAAATAAGAAAAAAGAGAAAAAAGCCAAAGAAATGCAAGAATCCATAATGATATAGGGCTTGATTTAGTCGCTAGGAAACCGGCTGTTCCTGTATTCATCTACCCCTCCAGCTGACTGCCTGTGGAATTCTGACTGAATTAACCTGAAAATCACAGTGAAACTCAGTTTGGAGGCAATTAATATCTGTCACCTCAGCCAAAGTGTTCCATTTGATTTTCCAAAACACAAAAACTCACCTTGGTAGTGTTACTTGTAGATTTCTAAGCTTCAAACGCCTATTAGTTGTGTTTTTTCTTTCGTAATGGCTATTCTGTACAAACTCTTCTTTGCATTGCATCAGAATACAAAATTTGGGAAGGAAGAAGGCAAAGCCAACTCAGACCCTGAAAACATTTGGGAAATTGCCACACAAGAAACCACAAATCGGCAGAGGCACTCAAAACAATGACAGCAAGCCAGAAGTGGAGCAAGCCAACAGCTGTGCCCTGATTGAAAAAGAACCATCCTCTTGTGCCCTGAACTCCATATTGCAGCCTCAAAACCAAAGCTCACATCAGAAAATTCATTACAAACCATGATAAATAAGAAAAAAGAGAAAAAAGCCAAAGAAATGCAAGAATCCATAATGATATTGGGTTTGATTTAGTTGCAAGGAAACCGGCTGTTCCCAGATTCATCCACCACTAAAGCTGACTGCCTGTGGAATTCTGACTGAATTAACCTGACAATCGCAGTGAAACTCAAGAAACCAAATATCAGCTGAGGCACCCAAAACAAAGACAATAGCCAGAATTGGAGCAGGCCAACAGCTGTGCCCTGTTTGAAAACGACCATTCCTCCGGTGCCCTGAACTCAAAATGCCAGCCTCAAAACCAAAGCTCACATCAGAAAATTCATTACAAACCATGATAAATAAGGGAAATGTGAAAAAGCCAAAGAAATGCAAGAGTCCTTTGTGATATTTGGCAGGATTTAGACACAAAGAAACTGGCTGTTTCCAGATTCATCCCCCCCTTCCACAGACTGACTTTGGAATTCTGATTGAATTCACCTCAAAATCGCTCTCACACTCCATTTGGAGGGAATTAGAATCTGTCCCCTCAGCAGAAGCGTTCCATGTCATTTTCCAAAACACAGAATCTCACCTTGGTTGTGTTGCCTATGGATTTCTAATCCTGAAAGGTCAATTTGCTGTGTTTTTTTTTTTCTTTCATAATGGCTACTCTCCAAAATCTTGCTTGTATTGCATCAGAATACAAAAATTGGGAAGGAAGAAGGCAAAACCAACTCAGACCCCGAAAACATTTAGGAAATTGCCACACAAGAAACCACAAATCAGCTGAGGCACCCAAAACAATGACAGCAAGCCAGAAGTGGAGCAAGCCAACAGCTGTGCCCTGATTGAAAAAGAACCTTCCTCTTGTGCCCTGAACTCAATATGCCAGCCTCAAAACCAAAGCTCACATCAGAAAATTCATACAAACCATGATAAATAAGGGAAATGTGAAAAAGCCAAAGAAATGCAAGCCTGTGGAATCCTAACTGAATTAACTGAATTAACCTGAAAATCGCAGTGAAACTGAGTTTGGAGGCAATTAATATCTGTCACCTCAGCCAAAATGTTCCATTTGATTTTCCAAAACACAAAAACAGCTTGGTCATGTTACCTGTAGATTTGTATGCTTCAAATGCCTATTTGTTGTGTTTTTTATTTCATAATGGCTGCTCTGACCAAAATCTTGCTTGTATTGCATCAGAATACAAAATTTGGGAAGGAAGAAGGCAAAGCCAACTCAGACCCAGAAAACTTTTAGGAAATTGCAGCTCAAAAAACCAAAAGTCAGCTGAGGCACCCAAAACAAGGACAGCAAGCCAGAATTGGAGCAAGCCAACAGCTGTGCCCTGATTGAAAAACAACCTTCCTCTTGTACCCTGAACTCAATATGCCAGCCTCAAAACCAAAGCTCATATCAGAAAATTCATTACAAACCATGATAAATAAGAAAAAAGAGAAAAAAGCCAAAAAAATGCAAGAATGCATAATGATATAGGGCTTGATTTAGTCACTAGGAAACCAACTATTCACGGATTCATCCACCCCTCCAGCTGCTGCCTGTGGAATTCTGAATGAATTAACCTGAAAATCGCAGTGAAACTCAGTTTGGAGGCAATTAATATCTGTCACCTCAGCCAAAGTGTTCCATTTTATTTTCCAAAACACAAAAACTCACCTTGGTCATGTTACCTGTTGATTTCTAAGCTTCAAACGCCTATTAGTTGTGTTTTTTATTTCATAATGGCTACTCTGTCGAAAATCTCGCTTGTATTGCATCAGAATACAAAATTTGGGAAGGAAGAAGGCAAAGCCAACTCAGACCCAGAGAACATTTAGGAAATTGCCACACAGGAAACCACAAATTGGCTGAGGAACCCAAAACAATGACAGCAAGCCAGAATTGCAGCAAGCCAACAACTGTACCCTCTTTGAAAAAGACAGGTCCTCCAGTACCCTGAACTCCATATTGCAGCCTCAAAACCAAGCTCACATCAGAAAATTCATTACAAACCATGATAAATCAGGGAAATGTGAAAAAGCCAAAGAAATGCAAGAGTCCTTTGTGATATTTGGCTGGATTCAGATACAAGGAAACTGGCTGTTTCCAGATTCATCCCCCCCTTCCACAGACTGACTTTGGAATTCTGATTGAATTCACCTCAAAATCGCACTCACACTCAATTTGGAGGGAATTAGAATCTGTCCCCTCAGCAGAAGGGTTCCTTGTCATTTTCCAAAACACAGAAACTCATCTTGGTCGTGTAGCCTGTAGATTTCTAATCCTGAAAGGGCAATGCGCTGTGTTTTTTTTTTTTTTCTTTCATAATGGCTACTCTCCAAAATATTGCTTGTATTGCATCAGAATACAAAATTTGGGAATAAGTAGGCAAAACCGACTCAGACCCAGAAAACATTTAGGAAATTGGCACTCAAGAAACCACAAATCAGCTGAGACACCCAAAACAATGACAGCAAGGCAGAATTGGAGCAAGCCAACAGCTGTGCCCTGATTGAAAAAGAACCTTCCTCTTGTGCCTGAACTCAATATGCCAGCCTCAAAACCAAAGCTCACATCAGAAAATTCATTACAAACCATGATAAATAAGAAAAAAGAGAAAAAAGCCAAAAAAATGCAAGAATCCATAATGATATAAGGCTTGATTTAGTCACAAGGAAACCGGCTGTTCCCGGATTCATCCATCCCTCCAGCTGACTGCCTGTGGAATTCTGACTGAATTAACCTGAAAATCACAGTGAAACTCAGTTTGGAGGCAGTTAATATCTGTCACCTCAGCCAAAGTGTTCCATTTTATTTTCATAAACACAAAAACTCACCTTGGTTATGTTACCTGTAGATTTCTAAGCTTCAAACGCCTATTTGTTGTGTTTTTTCTTTCATAATGGCTATTCTGTACAAACTCTTCTTGGCATTGCATCAGAATACAAAATTTGGGAAGGAAGAAGGCAAAGCCAACTCAGACCCAGAAAACATTTGGGAAATTGCCACACAAGAAACCACAAATCGGCTGAGGTACTCAAAATAAGGACAGCAAGCCAGAACTGCAGCCAGCCAACAGCTGTGCCCTGATTGAAAAAAACCATCCTCTTCTGCCCTGAACTCAATATGCCAGCCTCAAAACCAAAGCTCACATCAGAAAATTCATTACAAACCATGATAAATAAGAAAAAAGAGAAAAAAGCCAAAGAAATGCAAGAGTACTTTGTGATATTTGGCTGGATTTAGACACAAAGAAACTGGCTGTTTCCAGATTCATCCCCCCCTTCCACAGACTGACTTTGGAATTCTGATTGAATTCACCTCAAAATCGCACTCACACTCATTTGGGAGGGAATTAGAATCTGTCCCCTCAGCAGAAGCGTTCTATGTCATTTTCCAAAACACAGAAACTCATCTTGGTCGTGTTGCCTGTAGATTTCTAATCCTGAAAGGGCAATGCGCTTTTTTTTTTTTCTTTCATAATGGCTACTCTCCAAAATCTTGCTTGTATTGCATCAGAATACAAAATTTGGGAATAAGAAGGCAAAACCGACTCAGACCCAGAAAACATTTAGGAAATTGGCACTCAAGAAACCACAAATCGGCTGAGGCACCCAAAACAATGACAGCAAGCCAGAATTGCAGCAAGCCAACAGCTGTGCCCTGATTGAAAAAGAACCTGCCTCTTGTGCCCTGAACTCAATATGCCAGCCTCAAAACCAAAGCTCACATCAGAAAATTCATTACAAACCAAGATAAATAAGGGAAATGTGAAAAAGCCAAAGAAATGCAAGAGTCCTTTGTGATATTTGGCAGGATTTAGACACAAAGAAACTGGCTGTTTCCAGATTCATCCCCCCCTTCCACAGACCGACTTTGGAATTCTGATTGAATTCACCTCAAAATCGCTCTCACACTCCATTTGGAGGGCATTAGAATCTGTCCCCTCAGCAGAAGCGTTCCATGTCATTTTCCAAAACACAGAATCTCATCTTGGTTGTGTTGCCTATGGATTTCTAATCCTGAAAGGGCAATTTGCTGTGTTTTTTTTTTTTCTTTAATAATGGCTACTCTGTCCAAAATCTTGCTTGTATTGCATCAGAATACAAGAATTGGGAAGGAAGAACGCAAAACCAACTCAGACCCCGAAAACATTTAGGAAATTGCCACACAAGAAACCACAAATCTGCTGAGGCACCCAAAACAATGACAGCAAGCCAGAAGTGGAGCAAGCCAACAGCTGTGCCCTGATTGAAAAAGAACCTTCCTCTTGTGCCCTGAACTCAATATGCCAGCCTCAAAACCAAAGCTCACATCAGAAAATTCATTACAAACCATTATAAATAAGAAAAAAAGAGAAAAAAGCCAAAAACATGCAAGAATCCATAATGATATAGGGCTTGATTTAGTTGCAAGGAAACCGGCTGTTCCCAGATTCATCCACCACTAAAGCTGACTGCCTGTGGAATTCTGACTGAATTAACCTGACAATCGCAGTGAAACTCAAGAAACCAAATTTCAGCTGAGGCACCCAAAACAAAGACAATAGCCAGAATTGGAGCACACCAACAGCTGTGCCCTGTTTGAAAAAGACCATTCCTCCGGTGCCCTGAACCCTATATTGCAGCCTCAAAACCAAAGCTCACATCAGAAAATTCATTACAAACCATGATAAATTAGGGAAATGTGAAAAAGCCAAAGAAATGCAAGAGTCCTTTGTGATATTTGGCTGGAATTAGACACAAAGAAACTGGCTGTTTCCAGATTCATCCCCCCCTTCCACAGACTGACTTTGGAATTCTGATTGAATTCACCTCAAAATCGCACTCACACTCATTTGGGAGGGAATTAGAATCTGTCCCCTCAGCAGAAGCGTTCTATGTCATTTTCCAAAACACAGAAACTCATCTTGGTCGTGTTGCCTGTAGATTTCTAATCCTGAAAGGGCAATGCGCTGTGTTTTTTTTTTTTTTCTTTCTTTCATAATGGCTACTCTCCAAAATCTTGCTTGTATTGCATCAGAATTCAAAATTTGGGAATAAGAAGGCAAAACCGACTCAGACCCAGAAAATATTTAGGAAATTGGCACTCAAGAAACCACAAATCGGCTGAGGCACCCAAAACAATGACAGCAAGCCAGAAGTGGAGCAAGCCAACAGCTGTGCCCTGATTGAAAAAGAACCTTCCTCTTGTGCCCTGAACTCAATATGCCAGCCTCAAAACCAAAGCTCACATCAGAAAATTCATTACAAACCATGATAAATAAGAAAAAAGAGAAAAAAGCCAAAGAAATGCAAGAATCCATAATGATATTGGGTTTGATTTAGTTGCAAGGAAACCGGCTGTTCCCAGATTCATCCACCACTAAAGCTGACTGCCTGTGGAATTCTGACTGAATTAACCTGACAATCGCAGTGAAACTCAAGAAACCAAATTTCAGCTGAGGCACCCAAAACAAAGACAATAGCCAGAATTGGAGCAGGCCAACAGCTGTGCCCTGTTTGAAAAAGAACATTCCTCCGGTGCCCTGAACTCAAAATGCCAGCCTCAAAACCAAAGCTCACATCAGAAAATTCATTACAAACCATGATAAATAAGGGAAATGTGAAAAAGCCAAAGAAATGCAAGAGTCCTTTGTGATATTTGGCAGGATTTAGACACAAAGAAACTGGCTGTTTCCAGATTCAACCCCCCCTTCCACAGACTGACTTTGGAATTCTGATTGAATTCACCTCAAAATCGCTCTCACACTCCATTTGGAGGGAATTAGAATCTGTCCCCTCAGCAGAAGCGTTCCATGTCATTTTCCAAAACACAGAATCTCATCGTGCTTGTGTTGCCTATGGATTTCTAATCCTGAAAGGTCAATTTGCTGTGTTTTTTTTTTTTCTTTCACAATGGCTACTCTCCAAAATCTTGCTTGTATTGCATCAGAATACAAAATTTGGGAAGGAAGAAGGCAAAACCAACTCAGACCCCGAAAACATTTAGGAAATTGCCACACAAGAAACCACAAATCAGCTGAGGCACCCAAAACAATGACAGCAAGCCAGAAGTGGAGCAAGCCAACAGCTGTGCCCTGATTGAAAAAGAACCTTCCTCTTGTGCCCTGAACTCAATATGCCAGCCTCAAAACCAAAGCTCACATCAGAAAATTCTTACAAACCATGATAAATAAGGGAAATGTGAAAAAGCTGAAGAAATGCAAGCCTGTGGAATCCTAACTGAATTAACTGAATTAACCTGAAAATCGCAGTGAAACTGAGTTTGGAGGCAATTATCTGTCACCTCAGCCAAAATGTTCCATTTCATTTTCCAAAACACAAAAACAGCTTGGTCATGTTACCTGTAGATTTGTATGCTTCAAACACCTATTTGTTGTGTTCTTTATTTCATAATGGCTACTCTGACCAAAATCTTGCTTGTATTGCATCAGAATACAAAATTTGGGAAGGAAGAAGGCAAAGCCAACTCAGACCCAGAAAACTTTTAGGAAATTGCAGCTCAAAAAACCAAAAGTCAGCTGAGGCACCCAAAACCATGACAGCAAGCCAGAATTGGAGCAAGCCAACAGCTGTGCCCTGATTGAAAAAGAACCTTCCTCTTGTACCCTGAACTCAATATGCCAGCCTCAAAACCAAAGCTCATATCAGAAAGTTCATTACAAACCATGATAAATAAGAAAAAAGAGAAAAAAGCCAAAAAAATGCAAGAATCCATAATGATATAGGGCTTGATTTAGTCGCTAGGAAACCAGCTGTTCACGGATTCATCCACCCCTCCAGCTGCTGCCTGTGGAATTCTGAATGAATTAACCTGAAAATCGCAGTGAAACTCAGTTTGGAGGCAATTAATGTCTGTCACCTCAGCCAAAGTGTTCCATTTTATTTTCCAAAACACAAAAACTCACCTTGGTCATGTTACCTGTTGATTTCTAAGCTTCAAACGCCTATTTGTTGTGTTTTTTCTTTCATAATGGCTACTCTGTCGAAAATCTCGCTTGTATTGCATCAGAATACAAAATTTGGGAAGGAAGAAGGCAAAGCCAACTCAGACCCAGAAAACATTTGGGAAATTGCAACACAAGAAACCACAAATCGGCTGAGGTACTCAAAATAAGGACAGCAAGCCAGAACTGCAGCCAGCCAACAGCTGTGCCCTGATTGAAAAAAACCATCCTCTTCTGCCCTGAACTCAATATGCCAGCCTCAAAACCAAAGCTCACATCAGAAAATTCATTACAAACCATGATAAATAAGAAAAAAGAGAAAAAAGCCAAAGAAATGCAAGAGTACTTTGTGATATTTGGCTGGATTTAGACACAAGGAAACTGGATGTTTCCAGATTCATCCCCCCCTTCCACAGACTGACTTTGGAATTCTGATTGAATTCACCTCAAAATCGCACTCACACTCATTTGGGAGGGAATTAGAATCTGTCCCCTCAGCAGAAGCGTTCTATGTCATTTTCCAAAACACAGAAACTCATCTTGGTCGTGTTGCCTGTAGATTTCTAATCCTGAAAGGGCAATGCGCTGTGTTTTTTTTTTTTTCTTTCTTTCATAATGGCTACTCTCCAAAATCTTGCTTGTATTGCATCAGAATACAAAATTTGGGAATAAGAAGGCAAAACCGACTCAGACCCAGAAAACATTTAGGAAATTGGCACTCAAGAAACCACAAATCGGCTGAGGCACCCAAAACAATGACAGCAAGCCAGAAGTGGAGCAAGCCAACAGCTGTGCCCTCATTGAAAAAGAACCTTCCTCTTGTGCCCTGAACTCAATATGCAAGCCTCAAAACCAAAGCTCACATCAGAAAATTCATTACAAACCATGATAAATAAGGGAAATGTGAAAAAGCCAAAGAAATGCAAGAGTCCTTTGTGATATTTGGCAGGATTTAGACACAAAGAAACTGGCTGTTTCCAGATTCATCCCCCCCTTCCACAGACCGACTTTGGAATTCTGATTGAATTCACCTCAAAATCGCTCTCACACTCCATTTGGAGGGAATTAGAATCTGTCCCCTCAGCAGAAGCGTTCCATGTCATTTTCCAAAACACAGAATCTCACCTTGGTTGTGTTGCCTATGGATTTCTAATCCTGAAAGGTCAATTTGCTGTGTTTTTTTTTTTTCTTTCATAATGGCTACTCTGTCCAAAATCTTGCTTGTATTGCATAAGAATACAAGAATTGGGAAGGAAGAAGGCAAAACCAACTGAGACCCCGAAAACATTTAGGAAATTGCCACACAAGATACCACAAATCTGCTGAGGCACCCAAAACAATGACAGCAAGCCAGAAGTGGAGCAAGCCAACAGCTGTGCCCTGATTGAAAAAGAACCTTCCTCTGGTGCCCTGAACTCAATATGCCAGCCTCAAAACCAAAGCTCACATCAGAAAATTCATTACAAACCATGATAAATAAGAAAAAAGAGAAAAAAGCCAAAAACATGCAAGAATCCATAATGATATAGGGCTTGATTTAGTCGCTAGGAAACCGGCTGTTCCCGGATTCATCCACCCCTCCAGCTGACAGCCTGTGGAATTCTCACTGAATTCACCTGAAAATCACAGTGAAACTCAGTTTGGAGGCAATTAATATCTGTCACCTCAGCCAAAGTGTTCCATTTTATTTTCATAAACACAAAAACTCACCTTGGTCATGTTACCTGTAGATTTCTAAGCTTCAAACGCCTATTTGTTGTGTTTTTTCTTTCATAATGGCTATTCTGTACAAACTCTTCTTTGCATTGCATCAGAATACAAAATTTGGGAAGGAAGAAGGCAAAGCCAACTCAGACACTGAAAACATTTGGGAAATTGCCACACAAGAAACCACAAATCGGCTGAGGCACTCAAAACAATGACAGCAAGCCAGAAGTGGAGCAAGCCAACAGCTGTGCCCTGATTGAAAAACAACCTTCCTCTTGTGCCCTGAACTCAATATGCCAGCCTCAAAACCAAAGCTCACATCAGAAAATTCATTACAAACCATGATAAATAAGAAAAAAGAGAAAAAAGCCAAAAAAATGCAAGAATCCATAATGATATTGGGTTTGATTTAGTTGCAAGGAAACCGGCTGTTCCCAGATTCATCCACCACTAAAGCTGACTGCCTGTGGAATTCTGACTGAATTAACCTGACAATCGCAGTGAAACTCAAGAAACCAAATTTCAGCTGAGGCACCCAAAACAAAGACAATAGCCAGAATTGGAGCAGGCCAACAGCTGTGCCCTGTTTGAAAAAGACCATTCCTCCGGTGCCCTGAACTCAAAATGCCAGCCTGAAAACCAAAGCTCACATCAGAAAATTCATTACAAACCATGATAAATTAGGGAAATGTGAAAAAGCCAAAGAAATGCAAGAGTCCTTTGTGATATTTGGCAGGATTTAGACACAAAGAAACTGGCTGTTTCCAGATTCATCCCCCCCTTCCACAGACCGACTTTGGAATTCTGATTGAATTCACCTCAAAATCGCTCTCACACTCCATTTGGAGGGAATTAGAATCTGTCCCCTCAGCACAAGCGTTCCATGTCATTTTCCAAAACACAGAATCTCATCTTGGTTGTGTTGCCTATGGATTTCTAATCCTGAAAGGTCAATTTGCTGTTTTTTTTTTTTTCTTTCATAATGGCTACTCTGTCCAAAATCTTGCTTGTATTGCATCATACAAACCCTTGTTTGTATGGCGTCAGAATACAAAATTTGGGAAGGAAGAAGGCAAAACCGACTCAGACCCAGAAAACATTTAGGAAATTGGCACTCAAGAAACCACAAATCGGCTGAGGCACCCAAAACAATGACAGCAAGCCATAATTGGAGCAAGCCAACAGCTGTACCCTGTTTGAAAAAGAACCTTCCTCTTTTACCCTGAACTCAATATGCCAGCCTCAGAACCAAAGCTCACATCAGAAAATTCATTACAAACCATGATAAATAAGAAAAAGGAGAAAAAAGACAAAGAAATGCAAGAATCCGTAATGATATCGGGCTTGATATAGTCGCAAGGAAACCGGCTGCTCCCGGATTCATCCACCCCTCCAGCTGACTGCCTATGGAATTTTGACTGAATTTACCTCAAAATAGCAGTGAAACTCATTTTGGAGACAATTAATATTTGTCACCTCAGCTAAAGTGTTCCATTTTATTTTCCAAAACACAAAAACTCACCTTGGTCGTGTTACCTGTAGATTTCTAAACTTCAAATGCCTATTTTTTGTGTTTTTTATTTCATAATGGCTATTCTACCCAAACCCTTGTTTGTATGGCGTCAGAATACAAAATTTGGGAAGGAAGAAGGGAAAAACAACTCAGACCCAGAAAACATTTAGCAAATTGCCACTCAAGAAACCACAAATCAGCTGAGGATCCCAAACAATGAAAGCATGCCAGAATTGAGGCAGGCCAATAGCTGTGCCCTGTTTGAAACAGAACATTCCTCTTGCTCCCTGAACTCCATTTTGCTGCCTCAAAACCAAAGCTCATATCAGAAAATTCATTACAAACCATGATAAATAAGAAAAAGGAGAAAAAAGCCAAAGAAATGCAAGAATCCGTAATGTTATTGGGCTTGATTTAGTCACATGGAAGCCGGCTGTTCGTGGATTCATTCACCCCTCCAGTTGACTGCCTGTGGAATTCTGACTGAATTAACCTGAAAATCGCAGTGAAACTCAGTTTGGAGGCAATTAATATCTGTCACCTCAGCCAAACTGTTCCATTTGATTTTGCAAAACACAAATCTCACCTTGGTCGTGTTACCTGTAGATTTCTAAGCTTCAAACGCCTATTTGTTGTGTTTTTCTATTTCATAATGGCTACTCTGCCGAAACTCTTGTTTGTATGGCATCAGAATACAAAATTTGGGTAGGAAGAAGGCAAAACCAACTCAGACCCAGAAAACATTTAGGAAATTGCCGCTCACAAACCACATATCGGCTGAGGCACCCACAACAATGACAGCAAGCCAGAATTGGAGCAGGCCAACTGCTGTGCCCTGTTTGAAAAAGACCATTCCCCCGGTGCTCTGAACTCCATATTGCAGCCATAAAACCAAAGCTCACATCAGAAAATTCATTACAAACCATGATAAATAGGAAATCAGAGAAAAAAGCCAAAGAAATGCAAGAATCCATAATGACATTTGGCCTTATTAGTCACAAGGAAACCGGCGGTAGCTGGATTCATCCTCTGCTCCAGCTCACTGCCTGTGGAATTCTGACTGAATTAACCTGAAAATCGCAGTGAAACTCAGTTTGGAGGCAATTAATATCTGTCACCTCAGCCAAACTGTTCCATTTGATTTTCCAAAACACAAAAACTCACCTTGGTCATGTTACCTGTAGATTTCTAAGCTTCAAATGCCTATTTGTTGTGTTTTTTATTTCATAATAGCTACTCTGCCCAAACTCTTGTTTGTATGGCGTCAGAATACAAAATTTGGGAAGGAAGAAGGCAAAACCAACTCAGACCCAGAAAACATTTAGGAAATTGCCACTCAAGAAACCACAAATCGGCTGAGGATTCCAAAACAATGAAAGCAAGCCAGAATTGGGGCAGGCCAATTGCTGTGCCCTGTTTGAAAAAGAGCCTTCCTCTGGTGCCCTGAACTCCATATTGCAGCCTCAAAACCAAAGCTCACATCAGAAAATTCATTACAAACCATGATAAATAAGAAAAAGGAGAAAAAAGCCAAAGAAATGCAAGAATCCGTAATGTTATTGGGCTTGATTTAGTCACATGGAAGCCGGCTGTTCGCGGATTCATTCACCCCTCCAGTTGACTGCCTGTGGAATTCTGACTGAATTAACCTGAAAATCGCAGTGAAACTCAGTTTGGAGGCAATTAATATCTGTCACCTCAGCCAAAGTGTTCCATTTTATTTTCCAAAACACAAAAAATCACCTTGGTCGTGTTACCTGTAGATTTCTAAGCTTCAAATGCCTATTTGTTGTGTTTTTCATTTCATAATGGCTACTCTGCCCAAACTCTTGTTTGTTTGGCGTCAGATTACAAAATTTGGGAAGGAAGAAGGGAAAACCAACTCAGACCCAGAAAACATTTAGGAAATTGCCACTCAAGAAACCAAGTCAGCTGAGGCATGCAAAACAATGACAGCAAGCCAGAATTGGAGCAAGCCAACAGCTGTGCCCTGTTTGAAAAAGAACCTTCCTCTTCTGCCCAGAACTCAATATGCCAGCCTCAGAACCAAAGCTCACATCAGAGCATTCATTACAAACCATGATAAATAAGAAAAAGGAGAAAAAAGCAAAAGAAAAGCAAGAATCCATAATGATATTGGGCTGGATTTAGTCGCTAGGAAACCGGCTGTTCCAGGAATCATCCACCACTCCAGCTGACTGCCTGTGGAATTCTGACTGAATTAACCTGAAAATCGCAGGGAAACTCAGTTTGGAGGCAATTAATATCTGTCACCTCAGCCAAAGTGTTCCATTTGATTTTGCAAAACACAAATCTCACCTTGGTCGTGTTACCTGTAGATTTCTAAGCTTCAAACCCCTTTTGTTGTGTTTTTTATTTCATAGTGGCTACTCTGCTGAAACTCTTGTTTGTATGGCATCAGAATACAAAATTTGGGAAGGAAGAAGGCAAAACCAACTCAGACCCAGAAACATTTAGGAAATTGCCGCTCAGAATACACAAATCGGCTGAGGCACCCAAAACAATGACAGCAAGCCAGAATTGGAGCAGGCCAACTTCTGTGCCCTGTTTGAAAAAGAGCCTTCCTCTTGCACCCTGAACTCCAGATTGCAGCCTCAAAACCAAAGCTCACATCAGAAAATTCATTACAAACCATGATAAAGAAGAAAAAGGAGAAAAAGCCAAAGAAATGCAAGAATCCATAATGATATTGGGCTTGATTCAGTCACAAGGAAACCGGCTGTTCCCCGATTCATCCACTCCTCCAGCTGACTGCCTGTGGAATTCTGACTGAATTAACCTGAAAATCGCAGTGAAACTCAGTTTGGAGGCAATTAATATCTGTCACCACAGCCAAAGTGTTCCATTTTATATTCCAAAACACAAAAACTCACCTTGGTCATGTTACCTGTAGATTTCTAAGCTTCAAATGCCTGTTTGTTTTGTGTTTCATTTCATAATGGCTACTCTCCCCAAACTCTTGTTTGTATGCCGTCAGAATACAAAATTTGGGAAGGAGGAAGGCAAAACCAACTCAGACCCAGAAAACATTTAGGAAATTGCCGCACAGAATCCACAAATCGGCTGAGGTACTCAAAACAATGACAGGAAGCCAGAATTGGAGCAGGCCAACAGCTGTGCCCTGTTTGAAAAAGACCATTCCTCTGGTGCCCTGAACTGAATATGCCAGCTTAAAACCAAAGCTCACATCAGAAAATTCATTACAAACCGTGATAAATAAGAAAACAGAGAAAAAAGCCAAAAAATGCAAGAATCCATAGTGACATTTGGCCTTATTAGTCACAAGGAAACCGGCTGTTCCCGGATTCATCCTCTGCTCCAGCTCACTGCCTGTGGAATTCTGACTGAATTCACCTGAAAATCCCAGTGAAACTCAGTTTGGAGCCAATTACTATCTGTCACCTCAGCCAAAGTGTTCCATTTGTTTTTCCAAAACACAAAAACTCACTTTGGTCAAGTTACCAGTAGATTTTGTAGGTTTAAACGCCTATTTCTTGTGTTTTTTATTTCATAATGGCTAATCTGCCCAAACTCTTGTTTGTGTGCCATCAGAATACATAATTTGGGAAGGAAGAAGGCAAAACCAACTCAGACCCCGAAAACATTTAGCAAATTGCCGCTCAAGAAACCAAAAATCAGCTGAGGCACCCAAAACAATGACAGCAAGCCAGAATTGAAGCAGGCCAACAGCTGTGCCCTGTTTGAAAATGACCATTCCTCTGGTGCCCTGAACTCCATATTGCAGCCTCAAAACCAAAGCTCACATCAGAAAATTCATTGCAATCCATGATAAATAAGAAAACATAGAAAAAATCCAAAGAAATGCAAGAATCCATAATGACATTTTGCCTGAATAGTCACAAGGAAACCGGCTGTTCCCGGATTCATCCACACCTCCAGCTGACAGCCTGTGGAATTCTGACTGAATTAACCTGAAAATCGCAGTGAAACTCAGTTTGGAGGCAATTACTATCTGTCACCTCAACCAAAGTGTTCCATTTTTTTTTCCAAAACACAAAAACTCACCTTGGTAATGTTACCTGTAGATTTCTAAGCTTCAAATGCCTATTTGTTGTGGTTTTTATTTCATAATTGCTACTCTGTCAAAACTCTTGTTTGTGTTGCCTCAGAATACAAAATTAGGGAAGGAAGAAGGAAAAACCAACTCAGATGCACAAAACATTTAGGAAATTGCCGCTCAAGAAACCACAAATTAGCTGAGGTATCGAAAACAATGACAGCAAGCCAGAATTGGAGCAAGACAACAGCTGTGCCCTGATTGAAATAGAACCTTCCTCTTGTGCCATGAACTCCATATTGCAGCCTCAAAACCAAAGCTCACATCAGAAAATTCATTACAAACCATAAAAAATAAGAAAAATGATAAAAAAGCCAAAGAAATGGAAGAATCCATAATGATATTGGGCTTGATTTAGTCGCAAGGAAAGTGGCTGTTCCCAGATACATCCACCCCTCCAGCTGACAGCCTGTGGAATTCTGAGTGAATTAACCGGAGAAACACAGTGAAACTCAGTTTGGAGGCAATTAATATCTGTCACCTCAGCCAAAGTGTTCCATTTGATTTTCCAAAACACAAAACCTCACCTTGGTCGTGTTACCTGTAGATTTCAAAGCTTCAAATGCCTATTTGTTGTGTTTTACTTCATAATGGCTACTCTCCCCAAACTCTTGTTTGTATGGCATCAGAATACAACATTTGGGAAGGAAGAAGGCAAACCCAATTCAGACCCAGAAAACATTTAGGAAATTGCCGCTCAAGAAACTAAAAGTCAGCTGAGGCACCCAAAACAATGACAGCAAGCCAGAATTGGAGCAGGCCAACAGGTGTGCCCTGTTTGAAAAAGACCATTCCTCCGTTACCCTGAACTCCATATTGCAGCCTCAAAACCAAAGCTCACATCAGAAAATTCATTACAAACCATGATGAATAATATAAATGTGAAAAAGCCAAAGAAATGCAAGAGTCCTTTGTGATACTTGGCGGGATTAGACAAAAGGAACCTGGCTGTTTCCAGTTTCATCCCCCCATCCACAGACTGACTTTGGACTTCTGATTGAATTCACCTCAAAATCCCACTCACATTCAATTTGGATGAATTAGTATCTCTCCCCTCAGCAGAAGGGTTCCATATCATTTTCCAAACCACAGAAACTCATCTTGGTCATGTTGCCTGTAGATTTCTAATCCTGAAAGGCCAATTTGCTGTGTTTTTTGTTTTCTTTCATAATGGCTACTCTGTCGACAATCTTGCTTGTATTGCATGAGAATACACAATTTGGGTATGAAGAAGGGAAAACCAACTCAGACCCAGAAAATATTCAGCAAACTGACCCTCAAGAAACCAAAAGTCAGCTGAGGCACCCAACAATGACAGCAAGCCAGAATTGGAGCAAGCCAACAACTGTGCCCCAATTGAAAAAGAACCATTCTCTTGTGCCATGAACTCCATATTGCAGCCTCAAAACCAAAGCTCACATCAGAAAATTCATTACAAACCATGATAAATAAGGGAAATGTGAAAAAGCCAAAGAAATGCAAGAGTCCTTTGTGATATTTGGCTGGATTTAGACACAAGGAAACTGGCTGTTTCAGGATTCATCCCACCCTTAAACAGACTGACTTTGGAATTCTGATTGAATTCACCTCAAAATTGCACTCACACTCAATTTGGAGGAAATTAGTATCTGTCCCCTCGGCAGAAGGAGTCCAAGTCATTTTCCAAAACACAGAAACTCATCTTGATTGTGTTGCCTGTACAGTTCTAAACATGAAAGGCCAATTTGCTTTGTTTTTTTTTTTTTCTTTCATAATGGCTACTCTGTCAAAATCTTGCTTGTATTGCATCAGAATACAAAATTTGGGAATAAGAATGCAAAACTAACTCAGACCCAGAAAACATTTAGGATATTGCCACTCAAGAATCCACAAATCAGCTGAGGCACCCAAAACAATGACAGCAAGCCAGAATTGGAGCAGGCCAACAGCTGTGCCCTGATTGAAAAACAACCTTCCTCTGGTGCCCTGAACTGAATATGCCAGCTTAAAACCAAAGCTCACATCAGAAAATTCATTACAAACCATGATACATAAGAAAAATGAGAAAAAAAGCCAAAGAAACGCAAGAATCCATAATGATATTGGGCTTGATTTAGTCACAAGGAAACCAGCTATTCCCAGATTCATCCACCCCTCCAGCTGACTGCCTGTGGAATTCTGACGGAATTATCCGGAAAATCGCAGGGAAACTCAGTTTGGAGGCAATTAATATCTGTCACCTCAGCCAAAGTGTCCCATTTTATTTTCCAAAACACAAAAACTCACCTTGGTCGTATTACCTGTGGATTTCTAAGCTTCAAACGCATATTTATTGTGTTTTTTTTTTATGGCAAAATGGCAAGTCTGTCCAAACTCTTTTTTGTATTGGGTCAGAATACAAAATTTTGGAAGGAAGAAGGAAAACCAACTCAGACGAACAAAACATTTAGGAAATTGATGCTCAAGAAACCTCAAATCGGCGGAGGCAACCAAAACAATGACAGTAAGCCAGAATTGGAGTAACCCAGCAGCTGTGCCCTGATTGAATAAGAACCTTCCTCTTGTGCCCTGAACTCCATATGCCAGCCTCAAAACCGAAGCCCACATCAGAAAATTCATTACAAACCATGATAAATCAGAAAAATGAGACAAAAGCCAAAGAAATGCAAGAATCCATAATGATGTTGGAATGGATTTAGTTTTAAGGAAACTGGCTGTTCCCAGATTCATCCACCCCTCCAGCTGACTGCCTGTGGAATTCTGACTGAATTAACCGGAAAATCGCAGTGAAACTCAGTTTGGAGGCAATTAATATATGTCACCTCAGCCAAACTGTTCCATTTGATTTTCCAAAACACAAAAACTCACCTTGGTCATGTTACCTCTGGATTTCTAAGCTTCAAAACCAATTTGTTGTGTTTTTTATTTCATAATGGCCACTCTGCCCAAACTCTTGTTTGTATTGCGTCAGAATACTAAATTTGGGAAGGAAGAAGGCAAAACCAACTCAGACCCAGAAAACTTTTAAGAAATTGCTGCTCAAAAAACCTCAAATTGGCGGAGGCACCCAAAACAATGACAGCAAGCCAGAATTGGAGCAGGCCAACAGCTGTGCTCTGTTTGAAAAAGACCGTTCCCCCGGTGCCGTGAACTCCATATTACAGCCTCAAAAACAAAGCTCACATCAGAAAATTCATTACAAACCATGATAAATAAGAAAAATGAGAAAAAAGCCAAAGAAATCAAGAATCCATAATGATATTGGGCTTCATTTAGTCGCAAGAAAACGGGCTGTTCCCGGATTCATCCACCCCTCCAGCTGACTGCCTGTGGAATTCTGACTGAATTAACCTGAAAATCGCAGTGAAACTCAGTTTGGAGGCAATTAATATCTGTCACCTCAGCCAAAGTGTTCCATTTTATTTTCCAAAACACAAAAACTCACCTTTGTTGTGTTACCTGTAGATTTCTAAGCTTCAAAAGCCTATTTGTGGTGTTTTTTATTTCATAATGGCTACCCTGCCGAAACTCTTGTTTGCATGGCGTCAGAATACAAAATTTGGGAAGGAAGAAGGCAAAACCAACTCAGACCCAGAAAACATTTAGGAAATTGCCGCTCAAGAAACCACAAATCGGCTGAGGCACTCAAAACAATGACAGCAAGCCAGAATTGGTGCAGGCCAACAGCTGTGCCCTGTTTGAAAAAGACCATTCCTCCGGTGCCCTGAACTCGATATTGCAGCCTCAAAACCAAAGCTCACATCAGAAAATTCATTACAAAGCATGCTATATCAGAAAAAGGAGAAAAAAGCCAAAGAAATGCAAGAATCCATAATGATATTGGGCTTGATTGAGTCGCAAGGAAATTGGCTGTTCCCAGATTCATCCACCCCTCCAGCTGATGCCTGTGGAATTATGACTGAATTAACCGGAAAATCGCAGTGAACCTCAGTTTGGAGGCAATTAATATCTGTCACCTCAGCCAAAGTGTTCCATTTGATTTTTCAAAACACAAAAACTCACCTTGGTCGTGAACCTGTAGATTTCTAAGCTTCAAACGCCTATTTGTTGTGTTTTTTATTTCATAATCGCTACTCTGTCTGAACTCATGTTTGTATTGCGTCACAATACAAAATTTGGGAAGGAAGAAGGTAAAAACCTCTCAGACCCAGAAAACCTTTAGGAAATTGCCGCTCAAGAAACCAAAAGTCAGCTGAGGAACCCAAAACAATGACAGCAAGGCAGACTTGGAGCAAGTCAACAGCTGTGCCCTTTTTGAAAAATAACCTTCCTCTTGTGCCCTGAACTCCATATTGCAGCCTCAAAACCAAAGCTCACATCAGAAAATTCATTACAAACCATGATAAATAAAAAAATGAGAAAAAAGCCAAAGAAATGCTAGAATCCATAATGATATTGGGCTTGATTTAGTCGCAAGGAAATTGGCTGTTCCCAGATTCATCCACCCCTCCAGCTGACTGCCTGTGGAATTATGACTGAATTAACCTGAAAATCGCAGTGAACCTCAGTTTGGAGGCAATTAATATCTGTCACCTCAGCCAAAGTGTTCCATTTTATTTTCCAAAATCAAAAACTCACCTTGGTCTCGTTACGAGTAGACTTATAAGCTTCAAACGCCTATTTGTTGTGTTTTTTATTTCATAATGACTACTCTGTCCAAACTCTTGTTTGTATTCCATCAGAATACAAAATTTGGGAAGGAAGAAGGCAAAACCAACTCAGACCCAGAAAACATTTAGGACATTGCCGCTCAAGATACCAAAAGTCAGCTGAGGCTCCCAAAACAATGACAGCAAGCCAGAATTGGAGCAAGCCAACAGCTGTACCCTGTTTGAAAAAGACCATTCCTCAGGTGCCCTGAACTCAATATTGCAACCTCATAACCAAAGCTCACATCAGAAAATTCATTACAAACCATGATAAATAAGAAAAAGGAGAAAAAAGCCAAAGAAATGCAAGAATCAAGAATGATATTGGGCTTGATTTAGTCGCAAGGAAACCGGCTGTTCCCGGATTCATCCACACCTCCAGCTGACTGCCTGTGGACTTCTGACTGAATTCACCTGAAAATCGCAGTGAAACTCAGTTTGGAGGCAATTAATATCTGTGACCTCAACAAAGTGTTCCATTTTATTTTCCAAAACACAAAAACTCACCTTGCTCGTGTTACCTGTATTTTTCTGAGCTTCAAACGCCTTTTTGTTGTGTTTTTTATTTCATAATGGCTACTCTGCCCAAACTCTTGTTTGTATTGCGTCAGAATACAACATTTGGGAAGGAAGAAGGCTAAACCAACTCAGACCCAGAAAACCTTTAGGAAATTGCCGCTCAAGAAACCACAAATCGGCTGAGGCACTCAAAACAATGACAGCAAGCCAGAATTGGAGCAGCACAACAGCTGTGCCCTGTTTGAAAAAGACCATACGTCTGGTGCCCTGAAGGCCATATTACAGCCTCAAAACCAAAGCTGACATCAGAAAATTCATTACAAACCATGATAAATAAGAAAAAAGAGAAAAAAGCCAAAGAAATGCAAGAATCCATAATGACATTGGGCTTGATTCAGTCGCAAGGAAATGGGCTGTTCCCGGATTCATCCACCCCTCCAGCTGACTGCCTGTGGAATTCTGACTGAATTAACCTGAAAATCGCAGTGAAACTCAGTTTGGAGGCAATTAATATCTGTAACCTCAGCCAAAGTGTTCCATTTCATTTTCAAAAACACAAAAACTCACCTTGGTCGTGTTACCTGTAGATTTCTAAGCTTCTAACACCTATTTGTTGTGTTTTTTATTTCATAATGGCTGCTCTGTCCAAACTCTTGTTTGTAATGTGACAGAATACAAAATTTTGGAAGGAAGAAGGCAAAACCAACTCAGACCCAGAAAACATTTAGGAAATTGCCACTCAACAAACCAAAATTGAGCTGAGGCATGCAAAACAATGACAGCAAGCCAGAATTGGAGCAAGCCAAGAGCTGTGCCCTGTTTAAAAAAAAAAAACCTTCCTCTTGTGCCCTAAACTCCATATTGCAGCCTCAAAACCAAATCTCACATCAGAAAATTCATTACAAAGCAGGATAAATCAAAAAATGAGAAAAATGCCAAAGAAATACAGGAGACCTTTCTGATATTGGGCTGGATTTAGTCGCAAGGAAACAGGCTGCTCCCAGATTCATCCACCCCTCCTGCTGACTGCCTGTGGAATTCTCACTGAATTAACCTGAAAATCGCAGTCAAACTCAGTTTGGAGGCCATTAATATCTGTGACCTCAACAAAGTGTTCCATTTTATTTTCCAAAACACAAATACTCACCTTGGTCGTGTTTCGAGTAGACTTATAAGCTTCAAACGCCTATTTGTTGTGTTTTTTATTTCATAATGACTGCTCTGTCCAAACTCTTGTTTGTATTCCATCAGAATACAAAATTTGGGAAGGAAGAAGGCAAAACCAATTCAGACCCTGAAAACATTTAGGACATTGTGGCTCAAGAAACCACAAATCGGCTGAGGCACCCAAAACAATGACAGCAAGCCAGAATTGGAGCAAGCCAACATCTGTACCCTGTTTGAAAAAGACCATTCCTCCGGTGCCCTGAACGTCATATTGCCGCCTCAAAACCAAAGCTCACATCAGAAAATTTATTACAAACCATGATAAATAAGAAAAATGAGAAAAAAGCCAAAGAAATGCAAAAATCAAGAATGATATTTGGCTTGATTTAGTCGCAAGGAAACCGGCTGTTCCCGGATTCATCCACACCTCCAGCTGACTGCCTGTGGAATTCTGACTGAATTCACCTGAAAATCGCAGTGAAACTCAGTTTGGAGGCTATTAATATCTGTGACCTCAACAAAGTGTTCCATTTTATTTTCCAAAACACAAAAACTCACCTTGGTCGTGTTACCTGTATTTTTCTAAGCTTCAAACGCCTTTTTGTTGTGTTTTTTATTTCATAAATGCTACTCTGCCCAAACTCTTGTTTGTATTGCGTCAGAATACAACATTTGGGAAGGAAGAAGGCAAAACCAACTCAGACCCAGAAAACCTTTAGGAAATTGCCGCTCAAGAAACCACAAATCGGCTGAGGCACTCAAAACAATGACAGCAAGCCAGAATTGGAGCAGCACAACAGCTGTGCCCTGTTTGAAAAAGACCATACCTCTGGTGCCCTGAACTCCATATTGCAGACTCAAAACCAAAGCTGACATCAGAAAATTCATTACAAACCATGATAAATAAGAAAAAAGAGAAAAAAGCCAAAGAAATGCAAGAATCCATAATGACATTGGGCTTGATTCAGTCGCAAGGAAACGGGCTGTTCCCGGATTCATCCACCCCTCCAGCTGACTGCCTGTGGAATTCTGACTGAATTAACCTGAAAATCGCAGTGAAACTCAGTTTGGAGGCAATTAATATCTGTCACCTCAGCCAAAGTGTTCCATTTGATTTTCCAAAACACAAAAACTCACCTTGGTTGTGTTACCTTTAGATTTCTAAGCTTCAAACGCCTATGTGTTGTGTTTTTTATTTCATAATGGCTACTCTGCCCAAACTTTTGTTTCTATTGCGTCAGATTACAAAATTTGGGAAGGAAGAAGGCAAAACCAACTCAGACCCAGAAAACATTTAGGAAATTGCCGCTCAAGAAACACAGGGCCGCTGAGGAAGCCAAAACCTTGAAAGCAAGACAGAATTGGAGCAAGCCAACAGCTGTGCCCTGATTGAAAAAGACCATTCCTCCGGTGTCCTGAACTCGATATTGCAACCTCAAAACCAAACCTCAGATCAGAAAATTCATTACAAATCATGATAAATAAGAAAAATCAGAAAAAATCCAAAGAAATGCAGGAGTTCTTAGTGATATTGGGCTTGATTTATTCCCTTGTTAATGGCTGTTTCCAGATTCTTCTACACCTCCCAGCTGAGTGTCTGTGGTTTCTGCTGAATTAAAATGAAATTCGCTGTGAAACTCGGTTTGGAGGCAATTAATATCTGTCACCTCAGCAAAAGTGTTCCATGTCTTTTTCCAAAACACAAAATCTCACCTTGGTCGTGTTACCTGTAGCTTTCAAAAGCCTATTTGATGTGTTTTTTATTTCATAATGTCTATTCTGTCCAAACTCTTATTTGTATTGTGTCACAATACAAAATTTGGGAAGTAAGAGGACAAAACCATCTGAGACTCAGAAAACGTTTAGGAAATTGCCACTCAAGAAACCTCAAATCGGCGGAGGCACCCAAAACAATGACAGCAAGCCAGAATTGGAGCAAGCCAGCAGCTGTGCCCTGATTGAAAAAGACCATTCCTCCGGTGCCCTGATCTCCATATAGCAGCCTCAAAACCAAAGCTCACATCAGAAAATTCATTACAAACCTTCATACATAAGAAAAATGAGAAAATACCCAAAAATGCAAGAATCCAGAATGATATTGGGCTGGATTTGTTCGCAAGGAAACCGGCTGTTCCCGGATTCATCCAACCCTGCAGCTGACTGCCTGTGGAATTCTGACTGAATTAACCTGAAAATCGCAGTGAAACTCAGTTTGGAAGCAATTAATAACTGTCACCTCAGCTAAAGTGTTCCACTTTATTTTCTAAAACACAAAAACTCACCTCGGTCGTGTTACCTGTAGATTTCTAAGCTTCAAATGCCTATTTGTTGTTTTTTTTGTTTCATAATGGCTACTCTGCCCAAACTCTTGTTTGTATTTGGGCAGAATACAAATATTGGGAAGGAAGAAAGCAAAACCAACTCAGACCCAGAAAACATTTAGGAAATTGCCGCTCAAGCAACAAAGGGCCGCTGAGGAACCCAAATCTTTGAAAGCAAGACAGAATTGGAGCAAGCCAACAGCTGTGCCCTGATTGAAAAAGACCATTCCTCCGGTGTCCTGAACTCGATATTGCAACCTCAAAACCAAACCTCAGATCAGAAAATTCATTACAAACCATGATAAATAAGAAAAATCAGAAAAAATCCAAAGAAATGCAGGAGTTCTTAGTGATATTGGGCTTGATTTATTCCCTTGTTAATGGCTGTTTCCAGATTCTTCTACACCTCCCAGCTGAGTGTCTGTGGTTTCTGACTGAATTAAAATGAAATTCGCTGTGAAACTCGGTTTGGAGGCAATTAATATCTGTCACCTCAGCAAAAGTGTTCCATGTCTTTTTACAAAACACAAAATCTCACCTTGGTCGTGTTACCTGTAGCTTTCAAAAGCCTATTTGATGTGTTTTTTATTTCATAATGTCTACTCTGTCCAAAGTCTTGTTTGTATGCCTCAGAAAAGAAAATTTGGGAAGGAAGACGGCAAAACCAACTCAGACCCAGAAAACATTTAGGAAATTGCCACTCAAGAAACCGAAAGTCAGCTGAGGCACCCAAATAAATGGCAGCAAGCCAGAATTGGAGCAGGCCAACAGCTGTGACCTGTTTGAAAAAGACCATTCCTCCGGTGCCCTGAACTCCATATTGCAGCCTCAAAACCAAAGATCACATCAGAAAATTCATTACAAACCATGATAAATAAGAAAAATGAGAAAAAAGCCAAAGAAATGCAAGAATCCATAATGATATTGGGCTGGATTTAGTCGCAAGGAAACCGGCTGTTCCCGGATTCATCCACCCCTCCAGCTGACAGCTTGTGGAATTCTGACTGAATTAACCTGAAAATCGCAGTGAAACTCAATTTGGAGGCAATTAATATCTGTCACCTCAGCCAAAGTGTTCCATTTGATTTTCCAAAACACAAAAACTCACCTTGGTTGTGTTACCTGTAGATTTCTAAGCTTCAAACGCCTATTTGTTGTGTTTTTTATTTCATAATGGCTACTCTGCCCAAACTTTTGTTTCTATTGCGTCAGATTACAAAATTTGGGAAGGAAGAAGGCAAAACCAACTCAGACCCAGAAAACATTTAGGAAATTGCCGCTCAAGAAACAAAGGGCCGCTGAGGAAGCCAAAACCTTGAAAGCAAGACAGAATTGGAGCAAGCCAACAGCTGTGCCCTGATTGAAAAAGACCATTCCTCCGGTGCCCTGAACTCCATATGCCAGCCTCAAAAGCAAAGCTGACATCAGAAAATTCATTACAAACCATGATAAATAAGAAATATCAGAATAAAGCCAAAGAAATGCAAGAATCCACAATGATATTGGGCTTCATTTAGTTGCAAGGAAACCGGCTATTCCCGGATTCATCCACCCCTCCAGCTGACTGCCTGTGGAATTCTGACTGAATTAACCTGAACGGAGGCAGTTAATATCTGTCACCACAGCCAACTTGTTCCATTTGATTTTCAAAACACAAAATCTCACCTTGGTCGTGTTACCTGTATCTTCAAAAGCCTATTTGTTGTGTTTTTTATTTCCTAATGGCTACTCTGTCCAAACTCTTGTTTGTATTGTGTCAGAATACAAAATTTGGGAAGGAAGAAGGAAAACCAACTCAGACCAAGAAAACATTTAGGATATTGATGATCAAGAAACTTCAAATCGGCGGAGGCACCCAAAACAATGACAGCAAGCCAGAATTGGAGCAAGCCAACAGCTGTGACCTGATTGAATAAGAACCTTCCTCTTGTGCCCTGAACTCCATATGCCAGCCTCAAAACCAAAGCTCACATCAGAAAATTCATTACAAACCACTAAAATTAAGAAAAATGAGAAAAAGGCGAAAGAAATTCAAGAATTCATAATGATATTGGCCTTGATACTGTCGCAAGGAAACCGGCTGTTCCCAGATTCATCCACCTCTCCAGCTGATGCCTGAGGAATATTGACTGAATTAACCTGAACGGAGGCAGTTAATATCTGTCACCACAGCCAAAGTGTTCCATTTCATTTTCCAAAACAAATCTCACCTTGGTCGTGTTACCTGTAGCTTTCAAAAGCCTATTTGATGTGTTTTTTTATTTCATAATGGCTATTCTGTCCAAACTCTTGTTTCTGTTGCGTCAGAATACAAAATTTGGGAAGGAAGAGGACAAAACCAACTGAGACTCAGAAAACGTTTAGGAAATTGGCACTCAAGAAACCTCAAATCGGCAGAGGCACCCAAAACAATGACAGCAAGCCAGAATTGGAGCAGGCCAACAGCTGTGCCCTGATTGAAAAAGACTATTCCTCCGGTGCCCTGAACTCCATACTGCAGCCTCAAAACCGAAGCTCACATCAGAAAATTCATTACAAACCATGATAAATAAGAAAAATGAGAAAATAGACAAAGAAATGCAAGAATCAAGAATGATATTGGGCTGGATTTAGTTGCAAGGAAACCGGCTGTTCCCGGATTCATCCACCCATCCAGCTGACTGCCTGTGGAATTCTGACTGAATTAACCTGAACGGAGGCAGTTAATATCTGTCACCACAGCCAAAGTGTTCCATTTTATTTTCCAAAACACAAAATCTCACCTTGGTCGTGTTACCTGTATCTTCAAAAGCCTATTTGTTGTGTTTTTTATTTCCTAATGGCTACTCTGTCCAAACTCTTGTTTGTATTGTGTCAGAATACAAAATTTGGGAAGGAAGAAGGAAAACCAACTCAGACCCCGAAAACATTTAGGAAATTGCCACTCAAGAAACCACAAATCGGCTGAGGCACCCAAAACAATGACAGCAAGCCAGAATTGGAGCAAGCCAACAGCTGTGCCCTGATTGAATAAGAACCTTCCTCTTGTGCCCTGAACTCAATATGCCAGCCTCAAAACCAAAGCTCACATCAGAAAATTCATTACAAACCATGATAAATAAGAAAAATGAGAAAAAAAGTCAAAGAAATGCAAGAATCCAGAATGATATTGGCCTTGATACTGTCGCAAGGAAACCGGCTGTTCCCAGATTCATCCACCCCTCCAGCTGACAGCCTGTGGAATTCTGACTGAATTAACCTGAACGAAGGCAGTTAATATCATTCACCACAGCCTAAGTGTTCCATTTTATTTTTTCAAAACACAAAATCTCACCTTGGTCGTGTTATCTGTAGCTTAAAACACCTATTTGATGTGTTTTTTATTTCATAATGGCTACTCTGTCCAAACTCTTGTTTGTATTGCGTCAGAATACAAAATTTGGGAAGGAAGAAGGCAAAACCAACTCAGACCCAGAAAACCTTTAGGAAATTGCCATTCAAAAATCCAAATTCAGCTGAGGCACCGAAAACAATGACAGCAAGCCAGAATTGGAGCAGGCCAACAGCTGTGCCCTGTTTGGAAAAGACCATTCCCCCGGTGGCCTGAACTCTATATTGCAGCCTCAAAACCAAAGCTCACATCAGAAAATTCATTACAAATCATGATAAATAACAAAAATGGGAAAAAAGGCAAAGAAATGCAAGAATCCAGAATGATATTGGGCTTGATTCAGTTGCAAGGAAACTGGCTGTTCCCGGATCCATCCACCCCTCCATCTGACTGCCTGTGGAATTCTGACTGAATTAACCTGAAAATCGCAGTGAAACTCTGTTTGGAGGCAATTAATATCTGTCACCTCAGCCAAAGTGTTCCATTTTATTTTCCAAAACACAAAAGCTCACCTTGGTCGTGTTACCTGTAGATTTCTAAGCTACAAATGCCTATTTGTTGTGTTTTTCATTACAAAATGGCTACTCTGTCCAAACTCTTGTTTCTACTGCGGCAGAATACAAAATTTGGGAAGGAAAAAGGCAAAACCAACACAGACCCAGAAAACTTTCAGGAAAATGCCACACAAGAAACCAAATTTGGAGGGAATTAGAATCTGTCCCCTCAGCAAAAGGGTTCCATGTCATTTTCCAAAACACAGAAACACATCTTGTTCATATTGGCTACATTTCTCATTCTGAAAGGGCAATTTGATGTGTTTTTTTTTTTTTTCTTTCATAATGGCTACTCTGTCCAAAATCTTGCTTGTATTGCATCAGAATACAAAATTTGGGAATAAGAAGGCAAAACCGACTCAGACCCAGAAAACATTTAGGAAATTGGCACTCAAGAAACCACAAATCTCCTGAGGCACCCAAACAATGACAGCAAGCCAGAAGTGGAGCAGGCCAACAGCTGTGACCTGATTGAAAAAGAACCTTCCACTTGTGCCCTGAACTCCATATGCCAGCCTCAAAACCAAAGCTCACACCAGAAAATTCATTACAAATCATGATAAATAAGAAAGATGAGAAAAAAGCCAAAAAAATACAAGAATCCATAATGATATTGGGCTTGATTTAGTCGCAAGGAAATCGGCTGTTCGCAGATTCATCCACAGCTCCAGCTGACTGCCTGTGGAATTCCGACTGAATTTATCAGAAAATCGCAGTGAAACTCAGTTTGGAGGCAATTAATATCTGTCACCTCAGCCAAAGTGTTCCATTTTATTTTCCAAAACAAAAAAAATCATATTGGCGTGTTACCAGCAGATTTATAATCTGTAAATGTCTATTTGTTACATTGTGTCAGAATACAAAATTTGGGAAGGAATAAGGCAAAACTAACTCAGACCCAGAAAAAATTTAGAAAATTGCCGCTCAAGAAACCAAAAGTCAGCTGAAACCCCAAAACCAATGACAGCAACCCAGAATTGGAGCAAGCTAACAGCTGTGCCCTGTTTTAAAAAGACCATTCTTCCGGTGCCCTGAACTCCATATTGCCGTCTCAAAACCAAACTCACATCAGAATATTCATTACAAACCTTGATAATAAGGGATGTGTGAAAAAGTCAAATAAATGCAAGAGTCCTTTGTGATATTTGGCTGGATTTAGACACAAGGAAACTGGCTGTTTCCAGATTCATCAACCCCTTCCACAGACTGACTTTGGAATTCTGATGGAATTCACCTGAAAATCGCACTCACACTCAATTGGAAGGTAATTAGAATCTGTCCCCTCAGCAGAAGTGTTCCAAGTCATTATCCAAAACACAGAAACTCATCTTGGTCTTGTTCCCTGTAGCTTTTGAATCCTGAAAGGGCAATTTGCCGTATTTTCTTTTTTTTCATAATGGCTACTCTGTCCAAAATCTTGCTTGTATTGCATCAGAATACAAAATTTGGGAATAACAAGGCAAAACCAACTCAGACCCAGAAAGCATTTAGTAAATTACCACTCAAGTAACCACAAATCGGCTGAAGCACCCAAAACAATGACAGCAAGCCAGAATTGGAGCAAGCCAACAGCTGTGCCCTGATTGAAAAAGAACCATCCTCTTGTGCCCTGAACTCAATATGCCAACCTCAAAAACAAAGCGCACACCAGAAAATTCATTACAAATCATCATACATAACAAAAATGAGAAAAAAGCCAAAGATGCAAGAATCCATAATGATATTGGGATTGATTTAGTCGTAAGGAATCCGGCTATTCCTGGATTCGTCCACCCCTCGAGGTGACTGCCTGTGCAATTCTCACTGAATTAACCTGAAAATCACAGTGAAACTCAGTTTGGAGGCAATTAATATATGTCACCTGAGCCAAAGTGTTCCATTTTCTTTTCCAAAACACAAAAACTCACCTTGGTCGTGTTACCTGTAGATTTCTAAGCTTCAAACGCCTATTTGTTGTGTTTTTTATTTCATAATGGCTACTCTGTCCAAACTCTTATTTGTATTGAGTCAGAATAAAAAATTTGGGAATAAGAAGAAAAAACCGTGTCAGACCCAGAAAACATTTAGGAAATTGCCACTCAAGAAACCTCAAATTTGCTGAGGCACCCAAAACAATGACAGCAAGCCACAATTGGAGCAAGCCAACAGCTGTGCCCTGATTGAAAAAGAACATTTCTCTTGTGCCCGGAAGTTCTTATTGCAGGCTCAAATCCAAAGCTCACATCAAAAATTCATTACCAACCATGATAAATAAGAAAAAAGAGAAAAAAGCCAAAGAAATGCAAGAATCCATAATGATATTGGGCTTGATTTAGTCGTAAGAAATCCGGCTAGTCCTGGATTCATCCACCCCTCCAGGTGACTGCCTGTGCAATTCTCACTGAATTAACCTGAAAATCACAGTGAAACTCAGTTTGGAGGCAATTAATATCTGTCACCTCAGCCAAAGTGTTCCATTTGATTTTCCAAAACACAAAAACTCACCTTGGTTGTGTTACCTGTAGATTTCTAAGCTTCAAACGCCTATGTGTTGTGTTTTTTATTTCATAATGGCTACTCTGTCCAAACTCTAGTTTATATTTCTTCAGAATACAAAATTTGGGAAGGAAGAAGGCAAAACCAACTCCGACCAAGAAAACATTTAGGAAATTGCCGCTCAAGAAACCAAATGTCAGCTGAGGCACCCAAAACAAGGACAGCAAGCCAGAATTGGAGCAAGCCAACAGCTGTGCCCTGATTGAAAAAGAACCTTCCACTTGTGCACTGAACTCAATATGCCAGCCTCAAAACCAAAGCTCACATCAGAAAATTCATTACAAACCATGATAAATAAGAAAAATGAGAAAAAAGCCAAAGAAATGCAGGAGTTCTTAGTGATATTGGGCTTCATTTATTCCCATGTAAACTGCTGTTTCCAGATTCTTCCACACCTCCCAGCTGAGTGAATGTGTATTCTGACTGAATTAACCTGGAAATCGCAGTGAAACTCACTTTGGAGGGAATTAGAAATTGTCCCCTCAGCAGAAGTGTTCCATGACACTTTCTAAAACACAATAACTCACCTTGGTCGTGTTACCTATCGATTTCTAATCTTCAAATGCGTAATGTTGTGTTTTTAATTTCATAATGGCTACTCTGTCCAAACTCTTGTTTGTATTGCGTCAGAAAATTTGGGAAGGAAGAAGGCAAAACCAACTCAGACCCAGAAAACATTCAGAAAATGTGGATCAAAAAACAACAACGCTGAGGCACCCAAAACCTTTAAAGCAAGACAGAATTGTAGCAAACCAATGGCTGTGCCCTGATTGAAAAAGAACCTACCTCTTGTGCCCTGAACCCAATATGCCAGCATCAAAACCAAAGCTCACATCAGAAAATTCATTACAAACCATGATAAAAAGAAAAATGAGAAAATAGCCAAGGAAATGCAAGAATCCATAATGATATTGGGCTTGATTCAGTCACAACGAAACCGGCTGTTCCCAGATCCATCCACCCTTCCAGCTGACTGCCTGTGGACTTCTGAATGAATTAACCTGAAAATCACAGTGAAACTCAGTTTGGAGACTATTAATATCTGTCACCTCAGCCAAAGTGTTCCATTTGATTTTCCAAAACACAAAAACTCACCTTAGTCGTGTTACCTGTAGATTTCTAAGCTTCAAACGCCTATTTGTTGTGCTTTTAATTTCATAATGGCTACTCTGTCTAAACTCTTGTTTATATTTCTTCAGAATACAAAATTTGGGAAGGAAGAAGGCAAAAGCAACTCAGAACCAGTAAACATTTAGGAAATTGCCACTGAGGAAACGACAAATTGGCTGAGGCACCCAAACCAATGACAGCAAGCCAGAATTGGAGCAAGGCAACAGCTGTGCCCTGATTAAAAAAGACAATTCCTCAGGTTCCCTGAACTCCATATTGCAGCCTCAAAACCAAAGAACACATCAGCAAATTCATTACAAACCATGATAAATAAGAAAAATGAGAAAATAGACAAAGACATGCAAGAATCCATAATGATATTGGGCTAGATTTAGTCGCAAGGAAACCGGCTGTTCCCGGATTCATCCACCCCTCCAGCTGACTGCCTGTGGAATTCTCACTGAATTCACCTGAAAATCACAGTGAAACTCAGTTTGGAGGCAATTAATATCTGTCACCTCAGCCAAAGTCTTCCATTTCATTTTCCAAAACACAAAACCTCACCTTGGTTGAGTTACCTGTAGATTTCCAAGCTTCAAACGCCTATTTGTTGTGTTTTTTATTTCATAATGGCTACTCTGCCCAAACTCTTGTTTGTATGGCGTCAGAATACAAAATTTGGGAAGAAGGCAAAACCAACTCAGACCCAGAAAACATTTAGGAAATTGCCGCTCAAGTAACCAAAATCAGCTGAGGCACCCAAAACAAGGACAGCAAGCCAGAATTGGAGCAAGCCAACAGCTGTGCCCTGATTGAAAAAGAACCTTCCTCTTGTGCCCTGAACTCAATATGCCAGCCTCAAAACTAAAGCTCACGTGAGAAATTTCATTACAAACAATGATAAATAAGGGAAATGTGAAAAAGCCAAAGAAATGCAAGAGTCCTTTGTGATATTTGGCTGGATTTAGAAAGAAGGAAACTGGCTGTTTAAAGATTCATCCCCCCCTTCCACAGACTGAGTTTGGAATTCTGACTCAATTCACCTCAAAATCGCACTCACACTCAATTTGGAGGGAATTACTATCTGTCCCCTCAGCAGAAGTGTTCCATGTCATTTTCCAAAACACAGAAACTCATCTTGCTCATGTTGCCTGTAGATTTCTAATCCTGAAAGGGTAATTTGGTGTGTTTTTTTTTTTCTTTCATAATGGCTACTCTGTCCAAAATCTTCCTTGTATTGCATCAGAATACAAAATTTGGGAATAAGAAGGCAAAACCAACTCAGACCCAGAAAACATTTAGGAAATTGCCACTCAAGAATCCACAAATTGGCTGAGGGACACAAAAAAATGACAGCAAGCCAGAAGTGGAGCAAGCCAACATCTGAGCCCTGTTTGAAAAAGACCATTCCTCTGGTGCCCTGAACTCAATATACCAGCCTCAAAATCAAAGCTCACATCAGAAAATTCATTACAAACCATGATGAATAAGAAAAATGAGAAAAAAGCCGAAGAAATGCAAGAATCCATAATGATATTGGGCTTGATTTAGTCTCAAGGAAACCGGCTGTTCCCGGATTCATCCAACCCTAAAGCTGACTGCCTGTAGACTTCTGACTAAATTAACCTGAAATTCGCAGTGAAACTCAGTTTGGAGGCAATATATAACTGTCACCTCAGCCAAAGTGTTCCATTTTATTTTCCAAAACACAAAAACTCACCTTGTTCATGTTACCTGTAGAGTTATAAGCTTGAAATGCCTATGTGTTGTGTTTTTTATTTCATAATGGCTACTCTGTCCAAACTCTTGTTTGTATTGCGTCAGAATACAAAATTTGGGGAGGAAGAAGGCAAAACCAACTCAGACCCAGAAAACATTTAGGAAATTGCTGCTCAAGAAACCTCAAATCGGCTGGGGCACCTAAACCAATGACAGTAAGCCAGAATTGGAGCAAGCCAACAGCTGTGCCCTGATTGAAAAAGAACCATTCTCTTGTGCACTGAACTCCATATTGCAGCCTCAAAACCAAAGCTCACATCAGAAAATTCATTATTCTGTCCAAACTCTTGTTTGTATTGCGTCAGAATACAAAATTTGGGAAGGAAGAAGGCAAAACCAACTCAGACCCAGAAAACATTTAGAAAATTGCCTCTCAAGAAACCAAACACCTCTGAGGCACCCAAAAACTTAAAACAAGACAGAATTGGAACAAGCCAACAGCTGTGCCCTGATTGAAAAAGAACCTTCCTCTAGTGCCCTGAACTCAATATGCCAGACTCAAAACCAAAGCTCACATCAGAAAATTCATTACAAACCATGATAAATAAGAAAAAAGAGAAAAAAGGCAAAGAAATGCAGGAGTTCTTAGTAATATTGGGCTTGATTTATTGCCATGTAAACGGCTGTTTCCAGATTCATCCACACCTCCCAGCTGAATGTCTGTGGTTTCTGACTGAATTAACCTGAAAATCGCAGTGAAACTCGGTTTGGAGGCAATTAATATCTGTCACCTCAGCCAAAGTGTTCCATTTTATCTTCCAAAACTCAAAAACTCACCTTAGTCTTCTTACCTGTAGATTTCAAAACTTCAAATGCCTATTTGTTTTGTTTTTTATTTCATAATGGCTACTCTGCCCAAGCTCTTGTTTGTATTACGTCAGAATACAAAATTTGGCAAGGAAGAAGGCAAAACCGACTCAGACCCAGAAAACATTTAGGAAATTGCCACTCAAGAATCCAAAAGTCAGCGGAGGAACCTACAACAATGACAGCAAGCCAGAATTGGAGCAAGCCAACAGCTGTGCCCTGATTGAAAAAGAACCTTCCTCTTGTGCCCTGAGCTCAATATACCAGCCTCAAAACCAAAGCTCACATCAGAAAATTCATTACAAACCATGATAAATAAGAAAAATGAGAAAAAAAGTCAAAGAAATGCAGGAGTTCTTAGGGATATTGGGCTTGAATTATGGCCATGTAAACGGCTGTTTCCACATTCATCCACACCTCCCAGCTGAGTGTCTGTGGTTTCTGACTGAATTAACCTGAATATCGCAGTGAAACTCGGTTTGGAGGCAATTAATATCTGTCACCTCAGCCAAAGTGTTCCATTTTATTTTCCAAAACTCAAAAACTCACCTTAGTATTCTTACCTGTAGATTTCTAAGCTTCAAATGCCTATTTGTTGTGTTTTTTTATTTCATCATTGCTACTCTGTCCAAACTCTTGTTTGTATTGCGTCAGAATACAAAATTTGGGAATAAGAAGCAAAAACCGTGTCAGACCCAGAAAACATTTAGGGAATTGCCACTCAAGAAACCAAAAGTCAGCTGAGGAACCCACAACAATGACAGCAAGGCAGAATTGGAGAAAGCCAACAGCTGTCCCTGATTTAAAGAGAACCTTCCTCTTGTGCCCTGAACTCCATATTGCCGCCTCAAAAGCAAAGCTCACATCAGAAAATTCATTACAAACCATGATAAATAAGAAAAATGAGAAAAAAGCCAAAGAAATGCAGGAGTTCTTAGGGATATTGGGCTTGAATTATGGCCATGTAAACGGCTGTTTCCAGATACATCCACACCTCCCAACTGAGTGTCTTTGGTTTCTGAATGAATTAACAAAAAAATCGCAGTGAAACTCGGTTTTGGAGGCAATTAATATCTGTCACCTCAGCCAGAGTGTTCAATTTTATTTTCATAAACACAAAAACTTACCTTGCTCATGTTACCTGTACATATATAAGCTTCAAACGCCTATTTGTTGTGTTTTTTATTTCATAATGGCTACTCTGTCCAAACTCTTGTTTGTATTACGTCAGAATAGAAAATTTGGGAAGGAAGAAGGCAAAACCAACTCAGACCCAGAAAACATGTAGGAAATTGCCACTAAAGAAACCAAAAACAGCTGAGGCACGCAAAACAATGACAGCAAGCCAGAATTGCAACAAGCCAACAGCTGTGTCCTGTTTGAAAAAGACCATTGATCCGGTGCCCTGAACTCAATATGCCAGCCTCAAAACCAAAGCTCACATCAGAAAATTCATTACAAACCATGATAAATCAGAAAAATGAGACAAAAGCCAAAGAAATGCACGAGTTCTTAGTGATATTTGGCTGGATTTAGACACAAGGAAACTGGCTGTTTAAAGATTCATCCCCCCCTTCCACTGACTGACTTTGGAATTCTGATTGATTTCACCTCAAAATTGCACTCACACTCAATTTGGAGGGAATTAGAATCTGTCCCCTCAGCAGAAGGGTTCCATGTCATTTTCCAAAACACAGAAACTAATCTTGATCATGTTGCCAGCAGATTTCTAATCCTGAAAGGACAATTTCTGTGTTTTTTTTTTTTTCTTTCATAATGGCTACTCTGTCCAAATCTTGCTTGTATTGCATCAGAATACAAAATATGGGAATAAGAAGGCAAAACTGACTCAGACCCAGAAAACAATAAGGAAATTGCCGCTCAAGAAACCACAAATCGGCTGAGGCACCCAAAACAATGTCAGCAAGCCAGAATTGGAGCAAGCCAACAGCTGTGCCCTGATTGAAAAAGAACCTCCCTCTTGTGCCCTGAACTCAATATTGCAGCCTCAAAACCAAAGCTCACATCAGAAAATTCATAACAAACCATGATAAATAAGAAAATGGAGAAAAAGCCAAAGAAATGCAAGAATCCATAATGATAGTGGGCTTGATTTAGTTGCAAGGAAACCGGCTGTTCCCAGATTCATCCACAGCTCCAGCTGACTGCCTGTGGAATGCCGACTGAATTAACCTGAAAATCGCAGTAAGACTCAGTTTGGAGGCAATAATATCAGTCACCTCAGCCAAAGTGTTCCATTTTATTTTCCAAATCACAAAAACTCACCTTGGTCATGTTACCCTTAGATTTATAAGCTTCAAACGCTAATTTGTTGTTGTTTTTTTTTTTTTTATTTCATAATGGCTACTCTGTCAAAACTCTTCTTTGTATTGCGTCAGAATACAAAATGTGGGAAGGAAGAAGGGAAAACCAACTCAGACCCAGAAAACATTTAGGAAATTGCCGCTCAAGAAACCACAAATCGGCTGAGGCACCCAAAACCTTGAAAGCAAGACAGAATTGGAGCAAGCCAACAGCTGTGCCCTGATTGAACAAGACCATTAATCCAGTGCCCTGAACTCCATATTCCATCCTCAAAACCAAAGCTCACATCAGAAAATTCATTAGAAACCATGATAAATAAGGGAAATCTGAGAAAGCCAAAGAAATTCAAGAGTCCTTTGTGGTATTTGGCTGGATTTAGACAGAAGGAAACTGGCTGTTTCCGGATTCATCCCCCCCTTCCACAGACAGACCTTGGAATTCTGATTGAATTCACCTCAAAATCGCACTCACACTCAATTTGGAGGGAATTAGAATCTGTCCCCTCAGCAGAAGGGTTCCATGTCATTTTCCAAAACACAGAAACTCATCTTGGTCGTGTTGCCTATAGATTTCTAATCCTGAAAGGGCAATTTGCTGTGTTTTATTTTTTCTTTCATAATGCCTACTCTGTCCAAAATCTTGCTTATGTTGCATCAGAATACAAAATTTGGGAATAAGAAGGCAAATCCGACTCAGACCCAGAAAACATTTAGGAAACTGCAACACAAGAATCCACAAATCAGCTGAGGCACCCAAAACAATGACAGCAAGCAGAATTGCAGCAAGACAACAGCTGTGCCCTGATTGAAAAAGATCCTTCCTCTTGTGCCCTGAACTCCATATTGTAGCCTCAAAACCAAAGCTCACATCAGAAAATTCATTACAAACAATGATAAATAAGAAAAATCAGAAAAAAAGCCAAAGAAATGCAAGAATCCATAATGATATTGGGCTTGATTTAGTCGCAAGGAAGCCAGCAGTTCCCAGATTCATCCACGCCTAAAGCTGACTGCCTGTGGAATTCTCACAGAATGAACCCGAAAATCACAGTGAAACTCCGTTTGGAGGCAATTAATATCTGTCACCTCAGCCAAAGTTTTCCATTTTATTTTCCAAAACAAAAAAACTCACTTTGGTCGTGTTACCTGCAGATTTAAAATCTTGAAACGCCTATTTGTTGTGTTGTTTATTTCATAATGGCTACTCTGTACAAACTCTTCTTTGCATTGCATCAGAATACTAAATTTGGGAAGGAAGAAGGCAAAACCAACTCAGACCCAGAAAACATTTAGGAAATTGCCGCTCAAGAAACCACAAATCAGCTGAGGCACCCAAAACCTTGAAAGCAAGACAGAATTGGAGCAAGCCAACAGCTGTGCCCTGATTGAACAAGACCATTAATCCAGTGCCCAGAACTCCATATTGCAGCCTCAAAACCAAAGCTCCCATCAGAAAATTCATTACAAACCATGATAAATAAGGGAAATCTGAGAAAGCCAAAGAAATTCAAGAGTCCTTTGTGGTATTTGGCTGGATTTAGACAGAAGGAAACTGGCTGTTTCCAGATTCATCCCCCCCTTCCACAGACAGACCTTGGAATTCTGATTGAATTCACCTCAAAATCGCACTCACACTCAATTTGGAGGGAATTAGAATCTGTCCCCTCAGCAGAAGGGTTCCATGTCATTTTCCAAAACACAGAAACTCATCTTGGTCGCGTTGCCTGTAGATTTCTAATCCTGAAAGGGCAATTTGCTGTGTTTTTTTTTTCTTTTATAATGGCTACTCTGCCAAAATCTTGCTTGTATTGCATCAGAATACAAAATTTGGGAATAAGAAGGCAAAACCAACTCAGACCCAGAAAACATTTAGAAAATTGCCTCTCAAGAAACCACAAATCGGCTGAGGCACCCAAAACAATGACAGCAAGCCAGAATTGGAGCAAGCCAACAGCTGTGCCCTGATTGAAAAAGAACCTTCCTCTTGTGCCCTGAACTCAATATACCAGCCTCAAAACCAAAGCTCACATCAGAAAATTCATTACAAACCATGATAAATAAGAAAAATGAGAAAAAAGCCAAAGAAATGCAGGAGTTCTTAGTAATATTGGGCTTGATTTTTTGCCATGTAAACGGCTGTTTCCAGATTCATCCACACCTCCCAGCTGAATGTCTGTGGTTTCTGACTGAATTAACCTGAAAATCGCAGTGAAACTCGGTTTGGAGGCAATTAATATCTGTCACCTCAGCCAAAGTGTTCCATTTTATCTTCCAAAACTCAAAAACTCACCTTAGTCTTCTTACCTGTAGATTTCAAAACTTCAAATGCCTATTTGTTTTGTTTTTTTTTTTCATAATTACTACTCTGTCCAAACTCTTGTTTGTATTGCGTCAGAATACAAAATTTGGGAAGGAAGAAGGCAAAACCAACTCAGACTCAGAAAACATTTAGGAAATTGCCACTCAAGAAACCAAAAGTCAGCTGAAGAACCCACAACAATGACAGCAAGCCAGAATTGGAGAAAGCCAACAGCTGTGCCCTGATTGAAAAAGAACCTTCCTCTTGTGCCCTGAACTCAATATACCAGCCTCAAAATCAAAGCTCACATCAGAAAATTCATTACAAACCATGATAAAGAAGAAAAATGAGAAAAAAGCCAAAGAAATGCAGGAATTCTTAGGGATATTGGGCTTGAATTATGGCCATGTAAACGGCTGTTTCCAGATTCATCCACACCTCCCAACTGAGTGTCTTTGGTTTCTGAATGAATTAACAAAACAATCGCAGTGAAACTCGGTTTTGGAGGCAATTAATATCTGTCACCTCAGCCAGAGTGTTCAATTTTACTTTCGAAAACACAAAAACTTACCTTGCTCGTGTTACCTATACATATATAAGCTTCAAACGCATATTTGTTGTGTTTTTTATTTCATAATGGCTACTCTGTCCAAACTCTTGTTTGTATTACGTCAGAATACAAAATTTGGAAAGGAACAAGGCAAAACCAACTCAGACCCAGAAAACATTTAGGAAATTGTCGCTCAAGAAACCACAAATCAGCTGAGTCACCCAAAACCTTGAAAGCAAGACAGAATTGGAGCAAGCCAACAGCTGTGCCCTGATTGAAAAAGAACCATTCTCTTGTGCACTGAACTCCATATTGCAGCCTCAAAACCAAAGCTCACATCAGAAAATTCATTATTCTGTCCAAACTCTTGTTTGTATTGCGTCAGAATACAAAATTTGGGAAGGAAGAAGGCAAAACCAACTCAGACCCAGAAAACATTTAGAAAATTGCCTCTCAAGAAACCAAACACCGCTGAGGCACCCAAAAACTTAAAACAAGACAGAATTGGAACAAGCCAACAGCTGTGCCCTGATTGAAAAAGAACCTTCCTCTAGTGCCCTGAACTCAATATGCCAGACTCAAAACCAAAGCTCACATCAGAAAATTCATTACAAACCATAATAAATAAGAAAAAAGAGAAAAAAGGCAAAGAAATGCAGGAGTTCTTAGTAATATTGGGCTTGATTTATTGCCATGTAAACGGCTGTTTCCAGATTCATCCACACCTCCCAGCTGAATGTCTGTGGTTTCTGACTGAATTAACCTGAAAATCGCAGTGAAACTCGGTTTGGAGGCAATTAATATCTGTCACCTCAGCCAAAGTGTTCCATTTTATCTTCCAAAACTCAAAAACTCACCTTAGTCTTCTTACCTGTAGATTTCAAAACTTCAAATGCCTATTTGTTTTGTTTTTTATTTCATAATGGCTACTCTGCCCAAGCTCTTGTTTGTATTGCGTCAGAATACAAAATTTGGCAAGGAAGAAGGCAAAACCAACTCAGACCCAGAAAACATTTAGGAAATTGCCACTCAAGAATCCAAAAGTCAGCGGAGGAACCTACAACAATGGCAGCAAGCCAGAATTGGAGCAAGCCAACAGCTGTGCCCTGATTGAAAAAGAACCTTCCTCTTGTGCCCTGAGCTCAATATACCAGCCTCAAAACCAAAGCTCACATCAGAAAATTCATTACAAACCATGATAAATAAGAAAAATGAGAAAAAAAGTCAAAGAAATGCAGGAGTTCTTAGGGATATTGGGCTTGAATTATGGCCATGTAAACGGCTGTTTCCAGATTCATCCACACCTCCCAACTGAGTGTCTTTGGTTTCTGAATGAATTAAAAAAAAAAATGCAGTGAAACTCGGTTTTGGAGGCAATTAATATCTGTCACCTCAGCCAGAGTGTTCAATTTTACTTTCGAAAACACAAAAACTTACCTTGCTCGTGTTACCTGTACATATATAAGCTTCAAACGCCTATTTGTTGTGTTTTTTATTTCATAATGGCTACTCTGTCCAAACTCTTGTTTGTATTACGCCAGAATACAAAATTTGGAAAGGAAGAAGGCAAAACCAACTCAGACCCAGAAAACATTTAGGAAATTGCCACTAAAGAAACCAAAAACAGCTGAGGCACGCAAAACAATGACAGCAAGCCAGAATTGCAACAAGCCAACAGCTGTGTCCTGTTTGAAAAAGACCATTGATCCGGTGCCCTGAACTCAATATGCCAGCCTCGAAACCAAAGCTCACATCAGAAAATTCATTACAAACCATGATAAATCAGAAAAATGAGACAAAAGCCAAAGAAATGCACGAGTTCTTAGTGATATTTGGCTGGATTTAGACACAAGGAAACTGGCTGTTTAAAGATTCATCCCGCCTTCCACTGACTGACTTTGGAATTCTGATTGATTACACCTCAAAATCGCACTCACACTCAATTTGGAGGGAATTAGAATCTGTCCCCTCAGCAGAAGGGTTCCACGTCATTTTCCAAAACACAGAAACTAATGTTGATCATGTTGCCAGTAGATTTCTAATCCTGAAAGGGCAATTTCTGTGTTTTTTTTTTCTTTCATAATGGCTACTCTGTCCAAATCTTGCTTGTATTGCATCAGAATACAAAATATGGGAATAAGAAGGCAAAACCGACTCAGACCCAGAAAACATTTAGGAAATTGCCGCTCAAGAAACCACAAATCGGCTGAGGCACCCAAAACCTTGAAAGCAAGACAGAATTGGAGCAAGCCAACAGCTGTGCCCTGATTGAACAAGACCATTAATCCAGTGCCCTGAACTCCATATTCCATCCTCAAAACCAAAGCTCACATCAGAAAATTCATTAGAAACCATGATAAATAAGGGAAATCTGAGAAAGCCAAAGAAATTCAAGAGTCCTTTGTGGTATTTGGCTGGATTTAGACAGAAGGAAACTGGCTGTTTCCGGATTCATCCCCCCCTTCCACAGACAGACCTTGGAATTCTGATTGAATTCACCTCAAAATCGCACTCACACTCAATTTGGAGGGAATTAGAATCTGTCCCCTCAGCAGAAGGGTTCCATGTCATTTTCCAAAACACAGAAACTCATCTTGGTCGTGTTGCCTATAGATTTCTAATCCTGAAAGGGCAATTTGCTGTGTTTTATTTTTTCTTTCATAATGCCTACTCTGTCCAAAATCTTGCTTATGTTGCATCAGAATACAAAATTTGGGAATAAGAAGGCAAATCCGACTCAGACCCAGAAAACATTTAGGAAACTGCAACACAAGAATCCACAAATCAGCTGAGGCACCCAAAACAATGACAGCAAGCAGAATTGCAGCAAGACAACAGCTGTGCCCTGATTGAAAAAGATCCTTCCTCTTGTGCCCTGAACTCCATATTGTAGCCTCAAAACCAAAGCTCACATCAGAAAATTCATTACAAACAATGATAAATAAGAAAAATCAGAAAAAAAGCCAAAGAAATGCAAGAATCCATAATGATATTGGGCTTGATTTAGTCGCAAGGAAGCCAGCAGTTCCCAGATTCATCCACGCCTAAAGCTGACTGCCTGTGGAATTCTCACAGAATGAACCCGAAAATCACAGTGAAACTCCGTTTGGAGGCAATTAATATCTGTCACCTCAGCCAAAGTTTTCCATTTTATTTTCCAAAACAAAAAAACTCACTTTGGTCGTGTTACCTGCAGATTTAAAATCTTGAAACGCCTATTTGTTGTGTTGTTTATTTCATAATGGCTACTCTGTACAAACTCTTCTTTGCATTGCATCAGAATACTAAATTTGGGAAGGAAGAAGGCAAAACCAACTCAGACCCAGAAAACATTTAGGAAATTGCCGCTCAAGAAACCACAAATCAGCTGAGGCACCCAAAACCTTGAAAGCAAGACAGAATTGGAGCAAGCCAACAGCTGTGCCCTGATTGAACAAGACCATTAATCCAGTGCCCAGAACTCCATATTGCAGCCTCAAAACCAAAGCTCCCATCAGAAAATTCATTACAAACCATGATAAATAAGGGAAATCTGAGAAAGCCAAAGAAATTCAAGAGTCCTTTGTGGTATTTGGCTGGATTTAGACAGAAGGAAACTGGCTGTTTCCAGATTCATCCCCCCCTTCCACAGACAGACCTTGGAATTCTGATTGAATTCACCTCAAAATCGCACTCACACTCAATTTGGAGGGAATTAGAATCTGTCCCCTCAGCAGAAGGGTTCCATGTCATTTTCCAAAACACAGAAACTCATCTTGGTCGCGTTGCCTGTAGATTTCTAATCCTGAAAGGGCAATTTGCTGTGTTTTTTTTTTCTTTTATAATGGCTACTCTGCCAAAATCTTGCTTGTATTGCATCAGAATACAAAATTTGGGAATAAGAAGGCAAAACCAACTCAGACCCAGAAAACATTTAGAAAATTGCCTCTCAAGAAACCACAAATCGGCTGAGGCACCCAAAACAATGACAGCAAGCCAGAATTGGAGCAAGCCAACAGCTGTGCCCTGATTGAAAAAGAACCTTCCTCTTGTGCCCTGAACTCAATATACCAGCCTCAAAACCAAAGCTCACATCAGAAAATTCATTACAAACCATGATAAATAAGAAAAATGAGAAAAAAGCCAAAGAAATGCAGGAGTTCTTAGTAATATTGGGCTTGATTTTTTGCCATGTAAACGGCTGTTTCCAGATTCATCCACACCTCCCAGCTGAATGTCTGTGGTTTCTGACTGAATTAACCTGAAAATCGCAGTGAAACTCGGTTTGGAGGCAATTAATATCTGTCACCTCAGCCAAAGTGTTCCATTTTATCTTCCAAAACTCAAAAACTCACCTTAGTCTTCTTACCTGTAGATTTCAAAACTTCAAATGCCTATTTGTTTTGTTTTTTTTTTTCATAATTACTACTCTGTCCAAACTCTTGTTTGTATTGCGTCAGAATACAAAATTTGGGAAGGAAGAAGGCAAAACCAACTCAGACTCAGAAAACATTTAGGAAATTGCCACTCAAGAAACCAAAAGTCAGCTGAAGAACCCACAACAATGACAGCAAGCCAGAATTGGAGAAAGCCAACAGCTGTGCCCTGATTGAAAAAGAACCTTCCTCTTGTGCCCTGAACTCAATATACCAGCCTCAAAATCAAAGCTCACATCAGAAAATTCATTACAAACCATGATAAAGAAGAAAAATGAGAAAAAAGCCAAAGAAATGCAGGAATTCTTAGGGATATTGGGCTTGAATTATGGCCATGTAAACGGCTGTTTCCAGATTCATCCACACCTCCCAACTGAGTGTCTTTGGTTTCTGAATGAATTAACAAAACAATCGCAGTGAAACTCGGTTTTGGAGGCAATTAATATCTGTCACCTCAGCCAGAGTGTTCAATTTTACTTTCGAAAACACAAAAACTTACCTTGCTCGTGTTACCTATACATATATAAGCTTCAAACGCATATTTGTTGTGTTTTTTATTTCATAATGGCTACTCTGTCCAAACTCTTGTTTGTATTACGTCAGAATACAAAATTTGGAAAGGAACAAGGCAAAACCAACTCAGACCCAGAAAACATTTAGGAAATTGTCGCTCAAGAAACCACAAATCAGCTGAGTCACCCAAAACCTTGAAAGCAAGACAGAATTGGAGCAAGCCAACAGCTGTGCCCTGATTGAAAAAGAACCATTCTCTTGTGCACTGAACTCCATATTGCAGCCTCAAAACCAAAGCTCACATCAGAAAATTCATTATTCTGTCCAAACTCTTGTTTGTATTGCGTCAGAATACAAAATTTGGGAAGGAAGAAGGCAAAACCAACTCAGACCCAGAAAACATTTAGAAAATTGCCTCTCAAGAAACCAAACACCGCTGAGGCACCCAAAAACTTAAAACAAGACAGAATTGGAACAAGCCAACAGCTGTGCCCTGATTGAAAAAGAACCTTCCTCTAGTGCCCTGAACTCAATATGCCAGACTCAAAACCAAAGCTCACATCAGAAAATTCATTACAAACCATGATAAATAAGAAAAAAGAGAAAAAAGGCAAAGAAATGCAGGAGTTCTTAGTAATATTGGGCTTGATTTATTGCCATGTAAACGGCTGTTTCCAGATTCATCCACACCTCCCAGCTGAATGTCTGTGGTTTCTGACTGAATTAACCTGAAAATCGCAGTGAAACTCGGTTTGGAGGCAATTAATATCTGTCACCTCAGCCAAAGTGTTCCATTTTATCTTCCAAAACTCAAAAACTCACCTTAGTCTTCTTACCTGTAGATTTCAAAACTTCAAATGCCTATTTGTTTTGTTTTTTATTTCATAATGGCTACTCTGCCCAAGCTCTTGTTTGTATTGCGTCAGAATACAAAATTTGGCAAGGAAGAAGGCAAAACCAACTCAGACCCAGAAAACATTTAGGAAATTGCCACTCAAGAATCCAAAAGTCAGCGGAGGAACCTACAACAATGGCAGCAAGCCAGAATTGGAGCAAGCCAACAGCTGTGCCCTGATTGAAAAAGAACCTTCCTCTTGTGCCCTGAGCTCAATATACCAGCCTCAAAACCAAAGCTCACATCAGAAAATTCATTACAAACCATGATAAATAAGAAAAATGAGAAAAAAAGTCAAAGAAATGCAGGAGTTCTTAGGGATATTGGGCTTGAATTATGGCCATGTAAACGGCTGTTTCCAGATTCATCCACACCTCCCAACTGAGTGTCTTTGGTTTCTGAATGAATTAAAAAAAAAAATGCAGTGAAACTCGGTTTTGGAGGCAATTAATATCTGTCACCTCAGCCAGAGTGTTCAATTTTACTTTCGAAAACACAAAAACTTACCTTGCTCGTGTTACCTGTACATATATAAGCTTCAAACGCCTATTTGTTGTGTTTTTTATTTCATAATGGCTACTCTGTCCAAACTCTTGTTTGTATTACGCCAGAATACAAAATTTGGAAAGGAAGAAGGCAAAACCAACTCAGACCCAGAAAACATTTAGGAAATTGCCACTAAAGAAACCAAAAACAGCTGAGGCACGCAAAACAATGACAGCAAGCCAGAATTGCAACAAGCCAACAGCTGTGTCCTGTTTGAAAAAGACCATTGATCCGGTGCCCTGAACTCAATATGCCAGCCTCGAAACCAAAGCTCACATCAGAAAATTCATTACAAACCATGATAAATCAGAAAAATGAGACAAAAGCCAAAGAAATGCACGAGTTCTTAGTGATATTTGGCTGGATTTAGACACAAGGAAACTGGCTGTTTAAAGATTCATCCCGCCTTCCACTGACTGACTTTGGAATTCTGATTGATTACACCTCAAAATCGCACTCACACTCAATTTGGAGGGAATTAGAATCTGTCCCCTCAGCAGAAGGGTTCCACGTCATTTTCCAAAACACAGAAACTAATGTTGATCATGTTGCCAGTAGATTTCTAATCCTGAAAGGGCAATTTCTGTGTTTTTTTTTTCTTTCATAATGGCTACTCTGTCCAAATCTTGCTTGTATTGCATCAGAATACAAAATATGGGAATAAGAAGGCAAAACCGACTCAGACCCAGAAAACATTAAGGAAATTGCCGCTCAAGAATCCACAAATCAGCTGAGGCACCCAAAACAATGACAGCAAGCCAGAATTGGAGCAAGCCAACAGCTGTGCCCTGATTGAAAAAGAACCTTCCTCTTGTGCCCTGAATTCAATATGCGAGCCTCCAAACCAAAGCTCACATCAGAAAATTCATTACAAACCATGATAAATAAGAAAAAAGAGAAAAAAGCCAAAGAAATGCAAGAATCCTTAATGATATTGGGCTTGATTTAGTCGCAAGGAAACCGGCTGTCCCCAGATTCATCCATACCTCCAGCTGTCTGCCTGTGGAATTCTGACTGAATTACCCTGAAAATCGCAGTGAAACTCAGTTTGGAGTCAATTAATATCTGTGACCTCAGCCAAAGTGTAACATTTTTTTTTCCAAAACACAAAAACTCACCTTGGTCATGTAACCTGTAGATTTTTAAGCTTCAAATGCCCATTTGTTGTGTTTTGTATTTCATAATCGGTACTCTGCCCAAACTCATGTTTGTATGGCGTCAGAATACAAAATTTGGGAAGGAGGAAGGCAAAACCAAATCAGACCAAGAAAACATTTAGGAAATTGCCGCTCAACAAACCAAAATTGAGCTGAGGCACCCAAAACAATGACAGCAAGCCAGAATTGGAGCAAGCCAACAGCTGTGCCCTGTTTGAAAAAGACCATTCCTCCAGTACCCTGAACTCCATATTCCAGCCTCAAAACCAAAGCTCACATCAGAAAATTCATTACAAACCATGATAAATAAGGGAAATGAGAAAAAGCCAAAGAAATGCAAGCCTGTGGAATCCTAACTGAATTAACTGAATTAATCTGAAAATCGCAGTGAAACTCGGTTTTGGAGGCAATTAATATCTGTCACCTCAGCCAGAGTGTTCAATTTTAATTTCGAAAACAAAAAATCATACCTTGGTTTTGTGACCAGTACATATATAAGCTTCAAACGCATATTTGTTGTGTTTTTTATTTCATAATGGCTACTCTGTCCAAACTCTTGTTTGTATTACGCCAGAATACAAAATTTGGGAAGGAAGAAGGCAAAACCTACTCAGAGCCAGAAAACATGTAGGAAATTGCCGCTCAAGAAACCACAAATGGGCTGAGGCACCCAAAACCTTGAAAGCAAGCCAGAATTGGAGCAAGCCAACAGCTGTGCCCTGATTGAACTAGACCATTAATCCAGTGCCCTGAACTCCATCTTCCAGCCTCAAAACCAAAGCTCACAAAAAAAAAATCATTACAAACAATGATAAATAAGGGAAATCTGAGAAAGCCAAAGAAATTCAAGAGTCCTTTGTGGTATTTGGCTGGATTTAGACAGAAGGAAACAGGCTGTTTCCGGATTCATCCCCCCCTTCCACAGACTGACTTTGGAATTCTGACTCAATTCACCTCAAAATCGCACTCACACTCAATTTGGAGGGAATTAGTATCTGTCCCCTCAGCAGAAGGGTTCCATGTCATTTTCCAAAACACAAAAACTCATCTTAGTCGTGTTGCCTGTAGACTTCTAATCCTGAAAGGGCAATTTACTGTGTTTTTTTTTTTTCTTTCATAATGGCTACTCTGTCCAAAATCTTGCTTGTATTGCGTCAGAATACAAAATTTGGGAATAAGAAGGCAAATCCGACTCAGACCCAGAAAACATTTAGGAAACTGCAGAAAAAGAATCCACAAATCAGCTAAGGAATCCAAAACAATGACAGCAAGCAGAACTGGAGCACGCCAACAGCTGTGCCCTGATTGAAAAAGAACCTTCCTCTTGTGCCCTAAACTCAATATGCCAGCCACAAAACCAAAGCTCACATCAGAAAATTCATTTCAAACCATGATAAATAGGAAAAATCTGAAAAAAGCCAAAGAAATGCAAGTTTTCTTAGTGATATTGGGCTTGATTTATTCCTAAGTAAACAGCTGTTTCCAGATTCATCCAAAACTCCCAGCTGAGTGAATAGGGATTCTGACTGAATTAACCACAAAATAGCAGTGAAATTCGGTTTGGAGACAATTAATATCTGTCACCTCAGCCAAAGTGTTCCATTTTATTTTCCAAAACAAAAAAACTCACTTTGGTCATGTTACCTATAGATTTCCAAGCTTCAAATGCCTATTTGTTGTTTTGTTTATTTCATAATGGCTACTCTGTCTAAACTCTTCTTTGCATTGCATCAGAATACAAAATTTGGGAATAAGAAGGCAAATCCAACTCAGACACAGAAAACATTTATGAAATTGCCACTCAAGAAACCACGAATCTTCTGAGGCATCCAAAACAATGACAGCAAGCTGGAATTGGAGCAAATCAACAACTGTGCCCTGATTGAAACAGAACCATCCTCTTGTGCCCTGAACTCAATAAGCCAGCCTCAAAACCAAAGCTCACATCAGAAAATGCATTACAAACCATTACAAATAAGAAAAATGAGAAAAAAGCCAAAGAAATGCAAGAATCCATAATGATATTGGACTTGATTTAGTCGCAAGGAAACCGGATGTTCCCGCATTCATCCACCCCTACAGCTGACTGCCTGTGGAATTCTGACTGAATTAACCTGAAAAATGCAGTGAAACTCAGTTTGAAGGCAATTAATATCTGTCACCTCAGCCAAAGTGTTCCATTTTATTTTCCAAAACTCAAAAACTCACCTTGGTCATGATACCTGTAGAATCATAACCTTCAAACGCCTATTTGTTGTGTTTTTTATTTCATAATCGGTACTCTGTCTGAACACATGTTTGTATTGCGTCACAATACAAAATTTGGGAAGGAAGAAGGCAAAAACCTCTCAGACACAGAAAACATTTAGGAAATTGCAGCTCAAGAAACCAAAAGTCAGCTAAGGCACCCAAAACAATGACAGCAAGGCAGAATTGGAGCAAGTCAACAGCTGTGCCCTTTTTGAAAAATAACCTTCCTCTTGTGCCCTGAACTCCATATTGCAGCCTCAAAACCAAAGCTCACATCAGAAAATTCATTACAAACCATGATAAATAAGAAAAAGGAGAAAAAAGCCAAAGAAATGCTAGAATCCATAATGATATTGGCCTTGATTTAGTCGCAAGGAAATTGGCTGTTCCCAGATTCATCCACCCCTCCAGCTGACTGCCTGTGGAATTCTGACTGAATTAACCTGAAAATCGCAGTGAAACTCAGTTTGGAGGCCATTAATATCTGTGACCTCAGCCAAAGTGTTCCATTTTATTTCCCAAAACACAAAACCTCATCTTGTCCTGTTACCTGTAGATTTCTGAGCTTCAAACGCCTATTTGTAGTGTTTTTTATTTCATAATGGCTACTCTGCCCAAACTCTTGTTTGTATTGTGTCAGAATAAAAAATTTGTTAAGGAAGAAGGCAAAACCAACTCAGACCCAGAAAACATTTAGGAAATTGCCGCTCAAGAAACCACAAATCGGCTGAGGCACTCAAAACAATGACAGCAAGCCAGAATTGGAGCAGGCCAACAGCTGTGCCCTGTTTGAAAAAGACTATTCCTCCGGTGCCCTGAACTCCATATTGCAGCCTCAAAACCAAAGCTGACATCAGAAAATTCATTACAAACCATAATAAATAAGAAAAATGAGAAAAAAGCCAAAGAAATGCAAGAATCCATAATCATATTGGGCTTGGGTCAGTCACAAGGAAACCGGCTGTTCCCGGATTCATCCACCCCTCCAGCTGACTGCCTGTGGAATTCTGACTGAATTAACCTGAATATCGCAGTGAAACTCCGTTTGGAGGCAGTAAATAACTGTCACCTCAGCCAAAGTGTTCCATTTGATTTTCCAAAACACAAAAACTCCCCTTGGTCGTGTTACCTGTAGATTTCTAAGCTTCAAAAGCCTATTTGTTGTGTTTTTTATTTCATAATAGCTACTCTGCCCAAACTCTTGTTTGTATTGTGTCAGAATACAACATTTGGGAAGGAAGAAGGCAAAACCAACTCAAGACCCAGAAAACATTTAGGAAATTGCCGCTCAAGAAACCAAAAACAGCTGAGGCATGCAAAACAATGACAGCAAGCCAGAATTGCAACAAGCCAACAGCTGTGTCCTGTTTGAAAAAGACCATTGCCCCGGTGCCCTGAACTCTATATTGCAGCCTCAAAACCAAAGCTGACATCAGAAAATGCATTACAAACCATGATAAATAAGAAAAATGAGAAAAAAACCAAAGAAATGCAAGAATCCATAATGATATTGGGCTTGATTTAGTCGCAAGGAAACCGGCTGTTCCTGGATTCATCCACCCCTCCAGCGGACTGCCTGTGGAATTCTGACAGAATTAACCTGAAAATCGCAGTGAAACTCAGTTTGGAGGCAATTAATATCTGTCACCTCAGACCATTTTATTATCTAAAACACAAACACTCACCTTGCTTGTGTTACCTGTAGATTTCTAAGATTCAAACGCCTATTTGTTGTATTTTTTATTTCATAATGGCTACTCTGTCCAGAAAACATTTAAAATTTCCGCTCAAGAAACCACAAATCGGCTGAGGTACTTAAAACAATGACAGCAAGCCAGAATTGGAGCAGGCCAACAGCTGTGCCCTTTTTGAAAAAGACCATTCCTCCGGTGCCCTGAACTCAATATGCCAGCCTCAAAACCAAAGCTCACATCAGAAAATTCATTACAAACCATGATAAATAAGAAAACGGAGAAAAAAGCCAAAAAATGCAAGAATCCATAATGATATTGGGCTTGAGTTAGTCGCAAGGAAACCGGCTGTTCCTGGATTCATCCACCCCTTCAGCGGACTGCCTGTGGAATTCTGACTGAATTAACCTGAATATCGCAGTGAAACTCAGTTTGGAGGCAATTAATATCTGTCACCTAGCCAAAGTGTTCCATTGTATTTTCCAAAACACAAAAACTCCCCTTGGTCGTGTTACCTGTAGATTTCTAAGCTTAAAACGCCTATTTGTAGTGTTTTTTATTTCATAATGGCTACTTTAAACAAACTCTTGTTTGTATTGCGTCAGAATACAAAATTTGGGAAGGAAGAAGGCAAAACCAACTCAGACCCAGAAAACATTTAAGAAATTGCCGCTCAAAAAACCACAAATCGGCTGAGGCACTCAAAACAATGACAGCAAGGCAGAATTGGAGCAGGCCAACAGCTGTGTCCCGTTTGAAAAAGACCATTCCTCCGGTGCCCTGAACTCCATATTGCAGCCTAAAAACCAAAGCTCACATCAGAAAATTCATTTAAACCATGATAAATAAGAAAGATGAGAAAAAAGCCAAAGAAATGCAAGAATCCATAATGATATTGGGCTTGATTGAGTTGCAAGGAAACCGGCTGTTCCCGGATTCATCCACCCCTCCAGCTGACTGCCTGTGGAATTCTGACTGAATTTACCTGAAAATCGCAGTGAAACTCAGTTTGGAGGCAATTAATATCTGTCACCTCAGCCAAAGTGTTCTATTTTATTTTCCAAAACACAAAAACTCACCTTGCTCGTGTTACCTGTAGATTTATAAGGTTCAAAAGACTATTTGTTGTGTTTTGTATTTCACACTGACTACTCGCCCCAAACTCTTGTTTGTATGGCGTCAGAATACAAAATTTGGGAAGGAAAAAGGCAAAACCAACTCAGACTCAGAAAACATGTAGGAAATTGCAGCTAAAGAAACCAAAAGTCAGCTGAGGCACTCAAAACAATAACAGCAAGCCAGAATTGGAGCAGGCCAAAAGCTGTGCCCTGTTTGAAAAAGACCATTCCTCCGGTGCCCTGAACTCCATATTGCAGCCTCAAAACCAAAGCTCACATCAGGAAATTCATTACAAACCATGAAAAATAAGGAAAATGAGAAAAAAGCCAAAGAATTCCAAGAATGCATAATGATATTGGGCTTGATTTAGTCTCAAGGAAACCGGCTGTTCCAGGATTCATCGACCACTGCAGCTGACTGCCTGTGGAATTCTGACTGAATTCAGCTGAAAATCGCAGTGAAACTCAGTTTGGAGGCAATTAATGTCTGTCACCTCAGCCAAAGTGTTCCATTTGATTTTCCAAAACACAAAAACTCACCTTGGTCGTGTTACCTGTAGAGTTCTAAGCTTTAAACGACTATTTGTTGTGTTTTTTATTTCATAATGGCTACTTTAACCAAACTCTTGTTTGTATTGCATCAGAATACAACATTTGGGAAGGAAGAAGGCAAAATCAACTCACACCCAGAAATCATTTAGGAAATTGCCGCTCAAGAAACCAAAAGTCAGCAGAGGTACCCAAAGCAATGACATTAAACCAGATTGGAGCAAGCAAAGAGGTGTGCCCTGATTGAAAAAGAACCATTCTCTTCTGCACTGAAGTCTATATTGCAGCCTCAAAATAAAGCTCACATCAGAAAATTCATTACAAACCATGATAAATAAGAAAAATGAGAAAAAAGCCAAAGAAATGCAAGAATCTATAATGATATTGGGCTTGATTCAATCGCAAGGAAACCGGCTATTCCCAGATTCATCCACCCCTCCAGCTGACTGCCTATGGAATTCTGACTGAATTCACCTGAAAATTGCAGTGAACCTCAGTTTGGAGGCAATTAATATCTGTCACCTCAGCCAAAGTGTTCCATTTTATTTTCCAAAACACAAAAACTCACCTTGCTCATGTTACCTGTCGATTTCTAAGCTGCAAATGATTATTTGTTGTGTTTTTTATTTCATAATGGCTACTCTGCCGAAACTCTTGTTTGTATTGCGTCAGTATACAAAATTTGGGAAGGAAGAAGGCAAAACCAATTCAGGCCCAGAAAACATGTAGTAAATTGCCGCTCAAAAGACCAATAATCGGCTGAGGCACCCAAAACAATGACAGCAAGCCAGAATTGGAGCAGGCCAACAGCTGTGCCCTGTTTGAAAAAGACCATTCCTCTGTTACCCTGAAATCCATATTGCAGCCTCAAAACCAAAGCTCACATCAGAAAATTCATTACAAACCATGATAAATAAGAAAACGAAGAAAAAAGCCAAAGAAATGCAAGAATCCATATTGATATTGGGCTTGATTGAGTCGCAAGGAAATTGGCTGTTCCCAGATTCATCCACCCCTCCAGCTGACTGCCTGTGGAAATATGACTGAATTAACCGGAAAATCGCAGTGAACCTCAGTTTGGAGGCAATTAATATCTGTCACCTCAGCCAAAGTGTTCCATTTGATTTTTCAAAACACAAAAACTCACCTTGGTCATGTTACCTGTAGATTTCTAAGCTTCAAACGCCTATTTGTTGTGTTTTTTATTTCATAATCGGTACTCTGTCTGAACTCATGTTTGTATTGCGTCACAATACAAAATTTGGGAAGGAAGAAGGCAAAAACCTCTCAGACACAGAAAACATTTAGGAAATTGCCGCTCAAGAAACCAAAAGTCAGCTAAGGCACCCAAAACAATGACAGCAAGGCAGAATTGGAGCAAGCCAACAGCTGTGCCCTTTTTGAAAAATAACCTTCCTCTTGTGCCCTGAACTCCATATTGCAGCCGCAAAACCAAAGCTGACATCAGAAAATGCATTACAAACCATGATAAATAAGAAAGATGAGAAAAAAGCCAAAGAAATGCTAGAATCCATAATGATATTGGGCTTGATTTAGTCGCAAGGAAATTGGCTGTACCCAGATTCATCCACCCCTCCAGCTGACTGCCTGTGGAATTCTGACTGAATTAACCTGAAAATCGCAGTGAAACTCGGTTTGGAGGCCATTAATATCTGTCACCTCAGCCAAAGTGTTCCATTTTATTTGCCAAAACACAAAACCTCATCTTGTCCTGTTACCTGTAGATTTCTGAGCTTCAAACGCCTATTTGTAGTGTTTTTTATTTCATAATGGCTACTCTGCCCAAACTCTTGTTTGTATTGCGTCAGAATACAAAATTTGGGAAGGAAGAAGGCAAAACCAACTCAGACCCAGAAAACATTTAGGAAATCGACGCTCAAGAAACCACAAATCGGCTGAGGCACTCAAAACAATGACAGCAAGCCAGACTTGGAGCAGGCCAACAGCTGTGCCCTGTTTGAAAAAGACTATTCCTCCGGTGCCCTGAACTCCATATTGCAGCCTCAAAACCGAAGCTGACATCAGAAAATGCATTACAAACCATGATAAATAAGAAAAATGAGAAAAAAGCCAAAGAAATGCAAGAATCCATAATGATATTGGGCTTGGTTCAGTCGCAAAGGAAACCGGCTGTTCCCGGATTCATCCACCCCTCCAGCTGAATGCCTGTGGAATTCTGACTGAATTAACCTGAATATCGCAGTGAAACTCCGTTTGGAGGCAGTAAATAACTGTCACCTCAGCCAAAGTGTTCCATTTGATTTTCCAAAACACAAAAACTCCCCTTGGTCGTGTTACCTGTAGATTTCTAAGCTTCAAAAGCCTATTTGTTGTGTTTTTTATTTCATAATAGCTACTCTGCCCAAACTCTTGTTTGTATTTTGTCAGAATACAACATTTGGGAAGGAAGAAGGCAAAACCAACTCAAGACCCAGAAAACATTTAGGAAATTGCCGCTCAAGAAACCAAAAACAGCTGAGGCATGCAAAACAATGACAGCAAGCCAGAATTGCAACAAGCCAACAGCTGTGTCCTGTTTGAAAAAGACCATTGCCCCGGTGCCCTGAACTCCATATTGCAGCCTCAAAACCAAAGCTGACATCAGAAAATGCATTACAAACCATGATAAATAAGAAAAATGAGAAAAAAGCCAAACAAATGCAAGAATCCATAATGATATTGGGCTTGATTTAGTCGCAAGGAAACCGGCTGTTCCTGGATTCATCCACCCCTCCAGCTGACTGCCTGTGGAATTCTGACTGAATTAACCTGAAAATCGCAGTGAAACTCAGTTTGGGGGCAATTAATATCTGTCACCTCAGACCATTTTATTATCCAAAACACAAAAACTCACCTTGCTCGTGTTACCTGTAGATTTCTAAGATTCAAACGCCTATTAGTTGTATTTTTTATTTCATAATGGCTACTCTGTGCAGAAAACATTTAAAATTTCTGCTCAAGAAGCTACAAATCGGCTGAGGTACTTAAAACAATGACAGCAAGCCAGAATTGGAGCAGGCCAACAGCTGTGCCCTGTTTGAAAAAGACCATTCCTCTGGTGCCCTGAACTCAATATGCCAGCCTCAAAACCAAAGCTCACATCAGAAAATTCATTGCAAACCATGATAAATAAGAAAACAGAGAAAAAAGCCAAAAAATGCAAGAATCCATAATGATATTGGGCTTGAGTTAGTCGCAAGGAAACCGGCTGTTCCCGGATTCATCCACCCCTTCAGCGGACTGCCTGTGGAATTCTGACTGAATTAACCTGAATATCGCAGTGAAACTCAGTTTGGAGGCAATTAATATCTGTCGCCTAGCCAAAGTGTTCCATTTGATTTTCCAAAACACAAAAACTCCCCTTGGTCGTGTTACCTGTAGATTTCTAAGCTTCAAAAGCCTATTTGTTGTGTTTTTTATTTCATAATAGCTACTCTGCCCAAACTCTTGTTTGTATTGTGTCAGAATACAACATTTGGGAAGGAAGAAGGCAAAACCAACTCAAGACCCAGAAAACATTTAGGAAATTGCCGCTCAAGAAACCAAAAACAGCTGAGGCATGCAAAACAATGACAGCAAGCCAGAATTGCAACAAGCCAACAGCTGTGTCCTGTTTGAAAAAGACCATTGCCCCGGTGCCCTGAACTCTATATTGCAGCCTCAAAACCAAAGCTGACATCAGAAAATGCATTACAAACCATGATAAATAAGAAAAATGAGAAAAAAGCCAAAGAAATGCAAGAATCCATAATGATATTGGGCTTGATTTAGTCTAAAGGAAACCGGCTGTTCCTGGATTCATCCACCCCTCCAGCGGACTGCCTGTGGAATTCTGACAGAATTAACCTGAAAATCGCAGTGAAACTCAGTTTGGAGGCAATTAATATCTGTCACCTCAGACCATTTTATTATCTAAAACACAAACACTCACCTTGCTCGTGTTACCTGTAGATTTCTAAGATTCAAACGCCTATTTGTTGTATTTTTTATTTCATAATGGCTACTCTGTCCAGAAAACATTTAAAATTTCCGCTCAAGAAACCACAAATCGGCTGAGGTACTTAAAACAATGACAGCAAGCCAGAATTGGAGCAGGCCAACAGCTGTGCCCTTTTTGAAAAAGACCATTCCTCCGGTGCCCTGAACTCAATATGCCAGCCTCAAAACCAAAGCTCACATCAGAAAATTCATTACAAACCATGATAAATAAGAAAACGGAGAAAAAAGCCAAAAAATGCAAGAATCCATAATGATATTGGGCTTGAGTTAGTCGCAAGGAAACCGGCTGTTCCCGGATTCATCCACCCCTTCAGGGGACTGCCTGTGGAATTCTGACTGAATTAACCTGAATATCGCAGTGAAACTCAGTTTGGAGGCAATTAATATCTGTCACCTAGCCAAAGTGTTCCATTGTATTTTCCAAAACACAAAAACTCCCCTTGGTCGTGTTACCTGTAGATTTCTAAGCTTAAAACGCCTATTTGTAGTGTTTTTTATTTCATAATGGCTACTTTAAACAAACTCTTGTTTGTATTGCGTCAGAATACAAAATTTGGGAAGGAAGAAGGCAAAACCAACTCAGACCCAGAAAACATTTAAGAAATTGCCGCTCAAAAAACCACAAATCGGCTGAGGCACTCAAAACAATGACAGCAAGGCAGAATTGGAGCAGGCCAACAGCTGTGTCCTGTTTGAAAAAGACCATTCCTCCGGTGCCCTGAACTCCATATTGCAGCCTAAAAACCAAAGCTCACATCAGAAAATTCATTTAAACCATGATAAATAAGAAAGATGAGAAAAAAGCCAAAGAAATGCTAGAATCCATAATGATATTGGGCTTGATTTAGTCGCAAGGAAATTGGCTGTACCCAGATTCATCCACCCCTCCAGCTGACTGCCTGTGGAATTCTGACTGAATTAACCTGAAAATCGCAGTGAAACTCGGTTTGGAGGCCATTAATATCTGTCACCTCAGCCAAAGTGTTCCATTTTATTTGCCAAAACACAAAACCTCATCTTGTCCTGTTACCTGTAGATTTCTGAGCTTCAAACGCCTATTTGTAGTGTTTTTTATTTCATAATGGCTACTCTGCCCAAACTCTTGTTTGTATTGCGTAAGAATACAAAATTTGGGAAGGAAGAAGGCAAAACCAACTCAGACCCAGAAAACATTTAGGAAATCGACGCTCAAGAAACCACAAATCGGCTGAGGCACTCAAAACAATGACAGCAAGCCAGACTTGGAGCAGGCCAACAGCTGTGCCCTGTTTGAAAAAGACTATTCCTCCGGTGCCCTGAACTCCATATTGCAGCCTCAAAACCGAAGCTGACATCAGAAAATGCATTACAAACCATGATAAATAAGAAAAATGAGAAAAAAGCCAAAGAAATGCAAGAATCCATAATGATATTGGGCTTGGTTCAGTCGCAAAGGAAACCGGCTGTTCCCGGATTCATCCACCCCTCCAGCTGAATGCCTGTGGAATTCTGACTGAATTAACCTGAATATCGCAGTGAAACTCCGTTTGGAGGCAGTAAATAACTGTCACCTCAGCCAAAGTGTTCCATTTGATTTTCCAAAACACAAAAACTCCCCTTGGTCGTGTTACCTGTAGATTTCTAAGCTTCAAAAGCCTATTTGTTGTGTTTTTTATTTCATAATAGCTACTCTGCCCAAACTCTTGTTTGTATTTTGTCAGAATACAACATTTGGGAAGGAAGAAGGCAAAACCAACTCAAGACCCAGAAAACATTTAGGAAATTGCCGCTCAAGAAACCAAAAACAGCTGAGGCATGCAAAACAATGACAGCAAGCCAGAATTGCAACAAGCCAACAGCTGTGTCCTGTTTGAAAAAGACCATTGCCCCGGTGCCCTGAACTCTATATTGCAGCCTCAAAACCAAAGCTGACATCAGAAAATGCATTACAAACCATGATAAATAAGAAAAATGAGAAAAAAGCCAAAGAAATGCAAGAATCCATAATGATATTGGGCTTGATTTAGTCTAAAGGAAACCGGCTGTTCCTGGATTCATCCACCCCTCCAGCGGACTGCCTGTGGAATTCTGACAGAATTAACCTGAAAATCGCAGTGAAACTCAGTTTGGGGGCAATTAATATCTGTCACCTCAGACCATTTTATTATCTAAAACACAAACACTCACCTTGCTCGTGTTACCTGTAGATTTCTAAGATTCAAACGCCTATTTGTTGTATTTTTTATTTCATAATGGCTACTCTGTCCAGAAAACATTTAAAATTTCCGCTCAAGAAACCACAAATCGGCTGAGGTACTTAAAACAATGACAGCAAGCCAGAATTGGAGCAGGCCAACAGCTGTGCCCTTTTTGAAAAAGACCATTCCTCCGGTGCCCTGAACTCAATATGCCAGCCTCAAAACCAAAGCTCACATCAGAAAATTCATTACAAACCATGATAAATAAGAAAACGGAGAAAAAAGCCAAAAAATGCAAGAATCCATAATGATATTGGGCTTGAGTTAGTCGCAAGGAAACCGGCTGTTCCCGGATTCATCCACCCCTTCAGGGGACTGCCTGTGGAATTCTGACTGAATTAACCTGAATATCGCAGTGAAACTCAGTTTGGAGGCAATTAATATCTGTCACCTAGCCAAAGTGTTCCATTGTATTTTCCAAAACACAAAAACTCCCCTTGGTCGTGTTACCTGTAGATTTCTAAGCTTAAAACGCCTATTTGTAGTGTTTTTTATTTCATAATGGCTACTTTAAACAAACTCTTGTTTGTATTGCGTCAGAATACAAAATTTGGGAAGGAAGAAGGCAAAACCAACTCAGACCCAGAAAACATTTAAGAAATTGCCGCTCAAAAAACCACAAATCGGCTGAGGCACTCAAAACAATGACAGCAAGGCAGAATTGGAGCAGGCCAACAGCTGTGTCCTGTTTGAAAAAGACCATTCCTCCGGTGCCCTGAACTCCATATTGCAGCCTAAAAACCAAAGCTCACATCAGAAAATTCATTTAAACCATGATAAATAAGAAAGATGAGAAAAAAGCCAAAGAAATGCAAGAATCCATAATGATATTGGGCTTGATTGAGTTGCAAGGAAACCGGCTGTTCCCGGATTCATCAACCCCTCCAGCTGACTGCCTGTGGAATTCTGACTGAATTTACCTGAAAATCGCAGTGAAACTCAGTTTGGAGGCAATTAATATCTGTCACCTCAGCCAAAGTGTTCCATTTGATTTTCCAAAACACAAAAACTCACCTTGGTCGTGTTACCTGTAGATTTCTAAGGTTCAAAAGACTATTTGTTGTGTTTTGTATTTCACACTGGCTACTCGCCCCAAACTCTTGTTTGTATGGCGTCAGAATACAAAATTTTGGAAGGAAAAAGGCAAAACCAACTCAGACTCAGAAAACATGTAGGAAATTGCAGCTCAAGAAACCAAAAGTCAGCTGAGGCACTCAAAACAATAACAGCAAGCCAGAATTGGAGCAGGCCAAAAGCTGTGCCCTGTTTGAAAAAGACCATTCCTCCGGTGCCCTGAACTCCATATTGCAGCCTCAAAACCAAAGCTCACATCAGGAAATTCATTACAAACCATGAAAAATAAGGAAAATGAGAAAAAAGCCAAAGAATTCCAAGAATGCATAATGATATTGGGCTTGATTTAGTCTCAAGGAAACCGGCTGTTCCAGGATTCATCGACCACTGCAGCTGACTGCCTGTGGAATTCTGACTGAATTCAGCTGAAAATCGCAGTGAACCTCAGTTTGGAGGCAATTAATATCTGTCACCTCAGCCAAAGTGTTCCATTTGATTTTTCAAAACACAAAAACTCACCTTGGTCATGTTACCTGTAGATTTCTATGCTTCAAACGCCTATTTGTTGTGTTTTTTATTTCATAATCTGTACTCTGTCTGAACTCATGTTTGTATTGCGTCACAATACAAAATTTGGGAAGGAAGAAGGCAAAAACCTCTCAGACACAGAAAACATTTAGGAAATTGCCGCTCAAGAAAACAAATGTCAGCTAAGGCACCCAAAACAATGACAGCAAGCCAGAATTGGAGCAAGTCAACAGCTGTCCCCTTTTTGAAAAATAACCTTCCTCTTGTGCCCTGAACTCCATATTGCAGACGCAAAACCAAAGCTCTCATCAGAAAATGCATTACAAACCATGATAAATAAGAAAAATGAGAAAAAAGCCAAAGAAATGCTAGAATCCATAATGATATTGGGCTTGATTTAGTCGCAAGGAAATTGGCTGTACCCAGATTCATCCACACCTCCAGCTGACTGCCTGTGGAATTCTGAATGAATTAACCTGAAAATCGCAGTGAAACTCGTTTTGGAGGCCATTAATATCTGTCACCTCAGCCAAAGTGTTCCATTTGATTTTCCAAAACACAAAACCTCATCTTGTCCTGTTACCTGTAGATTTCTGAGCTTCAAACGCCTATTTGTAGTGTTTTTTATTTCATAATGGCTACTCTGCCCAAACTCTTGTTTGTATTGCGTCAGAATACAAAATTTGGGAAGGAAGAAGGCAAAACCAACTCAGACCCAGAAAACATTTAGGAAATCGACGCTCAAGAAACCACA